>NC_089755.1:55974297-56004297 GCF_040412425.1 Macrobrachium rosenbergii | reverse complement strand
TGCAAACTGGTTTTGAAACCCAAAAACTAGCATGGAGAGTGATGTTCCCATTTCGTTAAATAATCAGTGAACCATTTCATGGTAAAATTATGTTCATAATTAGTTTCAGAACACCAAAATAAAAATAAAAAATCTCAACACAAAAAATAATTCAGTTTTCTTTACGAAAATGTGATTATTGAGCCTAATTGATTGACAATATAAGCTTGTCGAATCAAATGGAATCTGAGTTGACTCCTGTGCGGCTATGAAACGCCATCTGTATTTTGAGAGAGAGAGAGAGAGAGAGAGAGAGAGAGAGAGAGAGAGAGAGAGAGAGAGAGAGAGAGAGAGAGAGAATTAAAAAAAATAGTTTCTATTTTTGTATAACATTTTACATAGCTACCTTGCTTTCAGTAGGCTACCATTGTGCCTCACATATTTGGAGAGAGAGAGAGAGAGAGAGAGAGAGAGAGAGAGAGAGAGAGAGAGAGAGAGAGAGAGAGAGAGAGAGAGAGTCGTTCTCTTGCATTAGCGGACATATTTTTAGTGTGTTCCTTCACGCTTTACCAGTGAACCTCAACTATGCAGACGACTGCCCTGTACCTTTCGGGCTTGTTTGTATAGAGGCATATTAAGATTATTGAATACTGAGAGAGAGAGAGAGAGAGAGAGAGAGAGAGAGAGAGAGAGAGAGAGAGAGAGAGAGAGAGAGCACAGTTGCTAACCATCAGACAAATATGGTCTTCATGGTGACTGTTACAGTCAATCAGTTAACTAGAGGAGAGTGAGGCGCAAATTCAATCAATTCTGAGAACTAAGATCTAAGAAAGGGTTCCATTCTCTCATTCCAGACCTAAGACCACATACATAAGAAAGGTAGACGCCTCTGCCAGCATATATTATTAAAGAAAATATTCTCTGAATCTGGTTTGAGCAGTAAAAGGGTCAAAGTTAGGTTTAAAAAAATCCAGTGGAATGAGTCAGTGAATAAGGGAACTTTAAAACGACACAGTCTACAAAATTCTTGAAGGTAACATTCAGTTAAATAGCACACGGAGAATGATTTACGTTTGGGAATAAAAAGTCCCAGATTTTGATCAGAGCAGTTGTGGAGAAATTCAAAGTTCGTCGGTCCCACTGAATGAGAATAAAAGTTCTAAATTTTTTTCAGAACAGTTCTCGAGAAATTTAAAGTCCGTCGGTACAGTAAACTATGAATGGAAATAAAAAGTTCTAGGGTTTTTTAGAGAAGCTTTAGAGAAATTCCCAATAACAAAGAATAAGAATAAAAAGTTCCAGGATTTTTTAGAGAAGATTTAGAGAAATTCCCAATAACAAAGAGTAAGAATAAAAAGTTCCAGGATTTTTTAGAGAAGATTTAGAGAAACTCCCAATAACAAAGAGTAAGAATAAAAAGTTCAAGGATTTTTTAGAGTATTTCTAGAGAAATTTCTTTTAATAAAAGAGTAGGAACATAAAGTTCCAGGATTTTTTAGAGCAGCCCTAGAGAAATTCCCAACAACAAAGAGTGAGCATAAAAAGTTCCAGGATTTTTTAGAGAAACCTTAGAGAAATTCCCAACAAAAAAGAGTAAGAATAAAAAGTTCCAGGATTATTTAGAGCAGCTCTAGAGAAATTCCTAGTAACAAAGAGTAAGAATCAAAAGTTCCAAGATTTTTTTGAGCTGCTCCAGAAAAATTCCTTTTAATAAAAGAGTAAGAATAAAAAGTTCCAAGATTTTTTAGAGCAGCTCTAGAGAAATTCCCTATAAAAAAAGAGTAACAATAAAAAGTTCCCGTGTTTTTCAGAGCAGTTCTAGAGAAATTCAAAGTCCGTCGGTACCATAAACTATGAATGGGAATAAAAAGTTCCAGGATTTTTCAGAGCAGTTATAGAGAAATTCAAAGTTCGTCGGTCCCATTAATTTCCCGTAAAGGGGCCCCCCCCCTCTACCCATCACAAAATAAACTGCTAAAGCCCGCATTCAACAGAAAATTATGAACATCACAGTAGCGACAACGGCAATCGAAAACGTAGACATTAGTTGGGCGTGTGTTAGAAAGAAGTCAGCGATGCGTCTTCTCCTAGAGGGCGGAGGACTCACTCTCTCTCTCTCTCTCTCTCTCTCTCTCTCTCTCTCTCTCTCTCTCTCTCTTATGGTCTGATTCCCGGACTCATGACTGGGCCTATATCAGCTTCAAAGCTTCAAAAAAGGATTCAAGGATTCAAAGACCTTCCGTCACGTCTGTCGAAAACGTCCAAATTTGTCTCTTTTACAGAAACTTATCACGTCAACGTACGTTCACCTTTAAATACATTTAATTATATACACGTAATGAAATACGAGAATGGTGTAAAATGGAGATTTCTCTTATTAGATTAAGAAGGTTTATATTAAAAGGGATAAAATTAACGGTAAAAAAATATATATGCATGTGTGTGTATGTGTATATATGTATGTATATATATATATATATATATATATATATATATATATATATATATATATATATATATATATATATATATATATATATATATATATATAAGCATTAAGCTACAAATGTCCTATAATATCCAATTCGCTCTACCTTGAAATAATATTTATATATATATATATATATATATATATATATATATATATATATATATATATATATATATATATATATATATACACATATACCTATATATATAAACATATATTTGTATATACGTACATACATACATAAATTTATATATATATATACATGTATATAAAAATTTTTATACCCTAATATGTATTATTATACTGTCGCACATTTATTTTTATATCTATAAGCCCGAGAGTACAACGACCTAACCAACCACATAGTTCTGTAATCTCTTCATTTGTCTATAGGTGTGTAAAAGGAGAGAGAGAGAGAGAGAGAGAGAGAGAGAGAGAGAGAGAGAGAGAGAGAGAGAGAGAGAGAGAGGCAGCCGCAGAGGGAAAGCCGCGGAGGCGTCGCGGAATGTTTTCGAACAAGCGGAACGCGGAACGTGGAACGCAACAAATATAGGTATTTATTTTCCATTAACGGTACAGTTTAGCCAACGCGAGCGATCTCTGCCGCAACCATGCATAAAAGTACGTAAGTAAGTAGCCATGATTAAATGGAAAATGGCAAAAATGAGAGGAATTACTTCGGGGCTTCTTAGTGGGGGCCGATAAGTTCAGTCTGATGCCCAAATCGAAAATCTATGAACGACGGAATATGTACTAAAATACAATTGGCGTTGTTTGCATTTGTGAAGGGGAGCTTGGAGAGACTATATTTTTTAGAAAGTGGAGGATGTATCTACTTGTTAGTTCTGTGTGTTTGTGTGTGTGTGTATTTAAAATGCTATGTATGAAATATTTTTGAAAGTGGAAGATATGTAGTTCTGTCAGTGTTCCTCCACACTTCCATTTGAACATTTATATTTTCTATTATTTGTTTGTATAGTTTTACGTATTTTTTACCATTATATTATATTATATTTCTCTGTATTTTGTGCCATTTTCCTTTCATTTTATCTAATATCTTAGCACTTCAGTCTCACCTCTTTGTTTCTGATCAGTTTTGGTGAATATTTCTGAACTCCCATATTTACATCAACCTCATTTAGGGATTTTTTATTTTTGTTGCCTCTCTGACGGTACGTGACACATGGAGCTTCCTAAGTAAAATTTCACGCTTATTTTGATTCCATTCACCTTAACCTCTCTGCTACTTGAATATTTTTACTATAATATAGAATGTATTAAGGCCATTAAAACTTATTCTCATTTCTCCATGCGTATTAATATTAATTTTTTAAGAAACTAAAATTTCTACTCTGCCCATCCGTGAACTCAAAATTCTCCAGACCCTCACCTTCTCCTATTAGGGTTCATTACGAGGCTCTGTTACTGTAAACTTAAAAACAGTGGCACTCATACAGACATACAGACAAACACAAACATATGCACAGACGTGGGGAGAAACGTGGGGGGTTGCATACGTGCAACTGAAACAATGCAAAACAGTAATGTTTACGAATTCTGGTCCGTTCTGTTCGAGCGGAATGCAAACAACTACGTTTTCCATTTGTCTGTCTCTTACGTGTTTACCGTTTTATTACGGTTATGTTGTGTGTATATATATACATATATATATGTATATGTATATATATGTACACATATATAAATATATATATATATATATATATATATATATATTTATATATAAATATATATACATATGCATATATCTATAAATATATATATATATATATATATATATATATATATCTATAAATATATATATATATATATATATATATATATATATATATATATATATATATATATATATATATATATATATATATATATATATATCATGACGTCAGCCGTGCTTACGGTCACCTTAACCCAAATCAGAACCGTGGTTTCATTCAAACAATATAACTTTCACTCGACGTGAATAAAACAAAATATATAGATTCGTATCGTCTATTTTTTGCATTACTTACAAACATCATTTTAGTAATGAAATTTTCCGTACAGTTCTAAAACTCTCTAGTGACATTTCATTTTTATTGATGTTGATAAGATGGAGAATTTATCGTGAGACGTTATTACAATGAATTTTATTTTTAATTTCCATTTACGTAGAATCAGAATCTCTATGTTCGACTATTAAAGGGGTGGGGGTGGTTAGAGAAAGGTATCTCTTTTTACTTGAAATTTGTGTATCTTATTATTTTCTGATACTTATTTTTTTTTCGTGAAAAAACTGATATTCTTTATGAATGTTTCTCCCTTTTTCTGAAAGGATGGTTTCGCGAAAAAATAATATTCTTGGGGATTTTTTCTATTTTTTTTTTTGAAAGAATGTTTCACGAAAAATCTAATATCCTTTTCGAATGCGTCTCCTATTTTTTTTTAAGGATGTTTCACGAAAAATCTAATATCCTTTTCGAATGCGTCTCCTATTTTTTTTTTTTTTGAAAGGATGTTTCACGAAAAATCTAAAAAATAATATTCTTGGCGATTTTTCTTTTTTTTTTTTGAAAGAATGTTTCACGAAAAATCTAATATCCTTTTCAGATGCGTCTCCTACTTTTTTTTTTTTTTTTTTTTTAAGTGTGTTTCAGGAAAAATCTAATATCCTTTTCGGATGCGTCTCCTACTTTTTTTTTTTTTTGAAAGGATGTTTCACGAAAAATCTAATATCCTTTTCGGATGCGTCTCCTATTTTTTTTTTTTTTGAAAGGATGTTTCACGAAAAATCTAATATCCTTTTCGAATGCGTCTCCGATTTTTTTTTTTTTTGAAAGGATTTTTCACGAAAAATCTAATATCCTTTTCGAATGCGTCTATTTTTTTTTTTTGAAAGGATGTTTCACGGAAAATCTAATATCCTTTTCGAATGCGTCTCCTATTTTTTTTTTTTTTTGAAAGGATGTTTCACGAAAAAAAAACTGATGTTCTGAGGGAATGCTTCTCCTACTTTTTTTTTTTCTGAAAGGATGGTTCACGAAAAAACCCATATTCATAGCGAATGTTTCTCCTACTTTTTTTTTTTTAATCTCTGAAAGCACGTTTTTACGAAAAACTAACATTCTTTGCGAAAAAACTAATATTCTCTGTGAATATTTTTCTTTTTTTCTGAAAGGATGGTGTCACGAAAAAACTCTAGCGAATGTTTCTCCTTTTTTTCCTGAAAGGATGGTTACTAAATACTACAAATATCCCTTTCCTCCTGCCATTAGGAGTTTCATAATTGGTGGTCATATAGAACTGATGCCCGTCATTTACTGCAATTCCCTTTGTGTCCAACTCTCTCTCTCTCTCTCTCTCTCTCTCTCTCTCTCTCCACGTCCAGCTGCCTCTTGTATAACCTACTGTACTCTCCACTCCCCGACATGCTTAACTAACCCGTTAGTGACAGAGAATTACCCTCTCTTCGTCAGTCTCTCAGACCCAGGAAATGGACGGACGTGCCGTCAAACATTCTAATATTTAAATGCCCTTTAGATTATTCCAAGTGGCGCCAAACTCTCACACAGGGAAAAAAAGAAAGCTTCCTTAATTATTTTCAATGTCTTGATGTACAAGGTAAGTTTAAATAAGTTTAAATAGGAGTCAGATGTCTCAGTGAGCTGCCAGTGGCTTTTATGTCCCTTTGGCCCGCAGGGCGATGAAACCATCAGGGTAATTAGTCAAGGATTTGGGAAGGTAGCTCGCAACGCCTTGCGCTACGAGAGACAACAGCGTTCGTGTCCCTCGTTCGAATTTCTCGGAAACGTGAATAATCTCGTTAAGGAGAGAGAGAGAGAGAGAGAGAGAGAGAGAGAGAGAGAGGAATCTCGTTGTAAAACGAGGGAATTCTTGATATGAATAAAAAATTCCTTCCCAAACGGCGAAACCCAAGTCAAAAACCCGAAGACTCGAACGAATAGGAAAAACGCGTACGTCACGTCGGCTGGACCAATCAGCGACGAGCTTTCTGTGAAGCCAGCTGCCAAGAAAGTTAACGAGAAAACATTAGAGGATTTCCTCCCCCAAAACTAGATCGCTCCTTCTCGCTTCATTATTTTCCATTTAATCTTCAGGCTCCACTTCATGCCTGTTAAGAAATATCAAGTTGAGGCCTGCCTGTCAGCCATTAGTTTTTCCCCGGTGGATATTATTGTACGCCGTGCCTCCTCGGAGGTTTCGTTAAATGAAAGCGCAAAATGAAACGCTGGCTTCGGAATCGTTTTTATTCGCCTTTCTCCCACTGGGGATTCTTCTTCAGTAAGTCTGGGCAGAATTTGAGGATTGAGAATCTTGTGTACTTTGTCGAGGGTGTTTGATTCTCTCTCTCTCTCTCTCTCTCTCTCTCTCTCTCTCTCTCTCTCTCTCCTCTAGCTTACTTGTCATTAGCTTTTCGCAAGGAAATACAAAAAAGGAAAACCTTAATCTCTAGGTGTCTTTTGACTCTTCTGTCGTTTTGAGAGAAAATTGAGAGGCACGCGACGTCTCGTTTCTTTCGAAACACGTCGAGTTTCCTCAAGAATCCGAGGCCTTGCCATTTGCTAAGCTATCAAGATCGGTTTTGTTCTGATATCAAAAAATCAATTACGAAGTTACTAGATCATGATCGCGAGATTTTAAGACGAAGTCTCGCGGTGCAAGAATTGTGAACAAAGTTCGTGAGATTAAATATTCTCTTTATACGTAGTCGAAAATAGACTTACACTAGTGATGTATTTTTCTTGGCGGATTTATTTTCATATCTGAAGAAATAAACTCGATTTGTATAAAAGTACGGAGACGGTCATATTTCTATGCCACCACTTTGGAAGATAAGAAATTGTTGAAAGATACGAAGGTCTGGAAAATCATTGCCCAGGCCTACTTTCTTATCTATCTATCTATCTATCTATCGACCTCTCTAGTCATTTATTTATCTATTATATTTATTTATATATTTATTTATTCATTCATTTATCTATCGACAAAAACGCAGACATCATATTAGACAGCTTCATTACTTTCATAATTTGCTATTCCCAGTGACCTCTATCAAGAAAGTTAGGATCAGTTATTAAAAATATATTCAATAAACAATTGCTTTCCTCCCTAGAGTCAACCTGGCATTCCTTGGTAAGCAATAGGACAATGAACTCCATTTACAAGCTAAAAAAATATTCAAGGATGCTAACTACACGTAGCTCTATATTTTAGAGCTTCAGGCAAATCTGAAGACACACTGACTTTTGTAATGAAACTGTCCCAACGGCGTGACAGCCAATAAAGGTTAAATTTCTGACTGACGTCATCAATGTACGTAAGGGTCATAGGAAGTTTTGCACGTGAGAGAGAGAGAGAGAGAGAGAGAGAGAGAGAGAGAGAGAGAGAGAGAGAGAGAGAGAGAGAGAGAGAGAGATCCCTAGTTCAAAGGAACCCACTAAAACCAAGATTTAGCAGGTAAGCCATATTTACCTGGCCCAATAAAACATCAAGCGCAGTGAAGTGTTAAGGAAAAAGTACTCATTATTATTTCGTTACCATTCTTACAAGAATATTAGCGTAAGAACAACTCCTTTCATGTAATTAGACGCTAAAATAAGATAAAATAAAATTTACTGTCGCTTGAGCGATGAAATGGCATTAGGTGAATACTAAACTGCCCGAGAAAGATTTGCAAACGTAAATGGAACAGTTCCCTTCAGCTACAACTAACTGTCAAGAGTTTTGGGCTAAATGCTCCGCTGCGCATTCAGGCAGGTGAAATTTTGTTGCAATTACGGATTTCCTGTATACCTTCGTTTCAAAATTGACGATTACAGTCACTGCCATGATATAACGTAAGCACGTAAACACAATTAGCCGTTATTATTATTATTATTATTATTATTCAGCAGATGAAACCTATTCATACGGAAGAAGGCCCCCAGAGGGACCAGTTGACTTGAAATTCAAGCTTCCAAAGAATATTATGGTGTTCATTAGGAATAAGTATGAGGAAATAAAGGGAAATAAGGAAAGAAGAGATCTCAGTTATTAAAGAAGAAAAAAATAAATTAATAAATAGATAAAAACGTATTAAAATTCAAGAAGAACAGTATTAGGAAATATCATTTGGTAATTATACTTATGTGCAAGAATATAGGAACTGCAATGTAATGACTCAATTGCTTCCCCTATGTATGGTGCAAGATAACGACGGTACACAGGGATTTCATGAGACGGTACACTGAGATCTCATGAAACGACGGTTTCATGAGATTTCACGAAACTTAAAACTCACTAAAAACTCACTCTTATCTGCGAAAAGATATTTATTTATGAGTTGTGATTCGTGAACTTGATTCAAGCGTAACTGGATGACAAACTACAGATATCTCAACAGAAACATCGAAAGTGTTAAAAGTAATTTGTCATATACAAAAGACATTTGTAAGATGGTAGGAAAAATCTTTCGATTTTAATGATTTTAATGTTAAGAGGTCTATATTAATTTTTCGTCTTAATCAGCTGCTTCGCAAAGAAACGCAGAACTGATTTTGAAATGCTTTTACAAGTAGATTTAGTGGTCTAGCCACACTGGAATAGAATCAAGACTGGAAAAAACCAATAGACACTCAAATAAGAAACGGCTTTTGCATGAATGCAAAGTGCCGTAAAAGACAAGAACTCTCTCATATCTCTCTCTCACGTTAGATTAAGTTGCTGGATTAAGAACGGACAAGCCAAACGGCATGGAGACGACCTGTTACATAGCTCATGGAGTGATTTTAAAGCCACTAACAAAGAGCAGCCGGGGTCCTCCTACGAAGACCCCGAGACTCTCTGGAAAGTCCCTCTGGATTTCCAGCGGACGGCGGCTGACGAGGCTATGTGCCTGCCGTTTTAACGTCTCGCCTCCCCTGTCAATCTTACTTTATTTACACGATCGACGAGCTTTAACGGCCCGTCGAGGAATCAAAAAGAAAAACAGAAACGCGAATAATGATAAAGCTTATGCCTGGAACGACCTTCCTCGTGGATATGATTCGCAACAGTTCTTTCATGGGGATAAGCCGTGTCGGAGATGACCCGCCTAGCCTAAAAGCATTAGAGAAGACTTTTTTTTTGGAGGTATGTGTGTGTGTGTGTGTGTGTGTGTGTGTGTGTGTGTGTGGGAAGGGGTGGGGGTTAAATCAGTGGTTGGGAAGGGGGTGAGGGAAGAGGAGCTTTACTTCACAGATCGTAGCCCAAAATCAGATCAACAATTGAGACATTTTCCCCAGTTTTTTTATGCAGAGTTGAAGTTTGATGTGAGTATTTAGCCTTGCGAAGACTTTTTGGGATGTGTGCGTGGACGGGGGGTGAGAGGGAGAGGGGGAGTAAGTCAGTAGTAGGGAAGGGGCGACGGTGGGGGTGGGTGAAGGGGCTTTACTTCACAGATCATAGACCAAAATCAGATCAACAATTGAACCATTTTTCCAATTTTTTTAATGCAGAGTTAAAGTTTAGTCAGAATATTAAGCCTTAGGGGGTGAGAGGGAGAGGGGACTAAGTCAGTAGTAGGGAAGGGCGAGGGTGGGGGTGAAGGGGCTTTACTTCACAGATCATAGACCAAAATCAGATCAACAATTGAACCGTTTTTCCCAGTTTTTTTTAAAGCAGAGTTAAAGTTTAATTAGAATATTAAGCCTTAGGATTGAGAGGAATATCTTGCTTCAGAAGCCGGGGATTGGATGTAACTTTGCATTCTCGTCATTTGGAGGAAGCAGTCTAATGACGACCCACGTGGAGACCGAGGAAATTCGGACATACGAGAAAACTGAGAAGAAAATAAAAGCCTGAAAAACTGGGACACTAAGGTTCCAAAACACATCAGCTTTGTGAGATTACGGTGAACAGCGTGAAGTGACGTCATGATTATCAGATATTTTCAAGTCTTGTGTTATACGAGAGAGAGAGAGAGAGAGAGAGAGAGAGAGAGAGAGAGAGAGAGAGAGAGATAAACAGGTAAATAGACAGAAAGATATATACAGTATATATATATATATAAATGAGAGAGAGAGAGAGAGAGAGAGAGAGAGAGAGAGAGAGAGAGAGAGAGAGAGACCCTTTGATATCTTTGAAAATAGCTAAAAATTTAGCCCCCTGATCTAGCTACGTGTTCATAAATTTGCAAGAGTAGTACTCGCCTGATCGATTCTTAAAAAAATTCATCTTTCTTTACTCCCTTCTTCTTTAAATTCAACGAATGAGGAAAAAAAAAAAAGAAGCACAGAGAATAATTATCCACCATCTCCCCGGAGGAAACCTTCGCGAACCTCGAATCACGACCGAATCACAAGAGGTGAGAGTTGAAGGAATATTTGAAGAATCATAACAGATCCCCGATTCCCCGTCAGTTGTGGGGGAGAAGGAACGTTGATCTAAATATCGGACCATTGTGTTTAAGAAAAGAACAATGGCATTCGTTGCAATTACGTTGAGCTAGCAAATAGTGAAAATATTGCTTATTCATCGTTTCTCGGGACGCGATTGTTATCGCGTGGGGGGGCGACTGACTGGCTTTCGGCCGTTGGTGTCGGTGTCTTCAAATTTCCTCTTCTTCTTTCTTCTCCTGCAATAACCGATGGCGAAGGCTGATCAAACAATCCCTTCTGAACCTCCCTCGTAGCCTAATAACAGTAATGCAATAAGCGCCGCGGGCCAAACCATGACTGAACGAGACGCGAACGAGACGAGAACGAGACAAAAAAAAAAAAAAAAGTCGGTGTTAAATCACCGACTGGGTGTAAATCGTTTGGAGATCGTAGCGATCTCGGTTTTGGGGAAAAAAAAAGAAGAAAAAATCGATAATTATTGTTGTCAGTTGACAAAAACGGAGAATAGGATGTGAGAGCTGATATGGTAAGTATACTTATTAACAGTAAGTGTTAGTTCCCGGCTGGGTGATGTTAATCTTGCGATTCTCAATAAACGGTATTGATAATAATATTTCTTTTTTTTTTTTTTTCTTAAAAACGTAACGCCCTTCATCAGTGAAATATCCTACTACAGGAATTTTGTTGACGGACATCCTTATATCCTCAAATTACTATCTCGTATCGAAAGTAATTCTTTCTATATTTAAAAGCGTCTCGTATCCATCGACATTTTTGCTTGAAGCTCTATGAGAAAGCTTTGATAACTGAGTAATGGAGAGAATATTCCAGGGAAAATCAAGCACAAATGACTGGAAACTTTGAAATTCTGGATATTCTGATATTTTTTGCTACGTTTCATTTAGTATGTGAATATATGAATACGCTCTAGGACCTTATAACTATTGAAGTATTATTAATCTTACTGTTTTGATAATTATCACTCAACCAAAATCTGCTATACACAAATATAAATATAAATATAAATATATTCACAAATAAAAAAATATATGCAAATATATATATATATATATATATATATATATATATATATATATATATATATATATATATATATATATATATATATATATATATATATATATATGATCGTTAGATTACTTAAAATGTGTGAATTACATGTAGCAACTTGATAAAAAAACCATTCACCTCATGTACAATTTTTTTTTATCTACTGCAAGCATATTCTAATTATATTATTTCCAACGTAAACTTAATTAACACCTTATTCAATATGGGTCAACTCGGTTTAATACTCATTTTACTTTCCAGACTTTGGGACCAAGAGACAAGCTATAGAGAGAGAGAGAGAGAGAGAGAGAGAGAGAGAGAGAGAGAGAGAGAGAGAGAGTGTTTACTCGCCACACTTTTGCCCGCCAGGGGCAAGGCTCGTGCTCCATCCAGCTGCCGAACATGAATATTGTGGGAAAGAACGAGGAACCAGCAGATACTTTAGGTGTTTTAGCTGAGAATTTCATAAAAAAGATCAATGACATTTCTAAAAAATAGACCAGATAAATTTTACGTTTTGCAAATACCAGAACAAAACTTGCAATCGTTCCTGTAGGCCTATACGAATTCATCTTTGGATTCCATTTATTGTCCGTGACTACAATACGTCTCCCCTACAATATCCTGAGACAGACATTCGAAGAAGTCCCTCCAGACAACCCTTCCCCTACAGTCTAGGGGGCAGGGGCGTCTAGATTGTCTAGAGCCAAGGCAAAACCGTCTCCTGAAGATGACCTCTACAATCGCCCTGATACTTTCCTTCCTTCCCCCATTCTACGATCCCGCCCACTGCTTAACTTTTTCTTCACCCTCCCTCATCCCGACCCGTGAACTCAGTAGGGAGCCACGCCCCCCTGGGCCTCAGACACCTGCAGGAAGAAGAAGAATCTTAGGGGTTGTTTACCTTCGAGGCGCAGCTGCCTGCCAGCCAGCCAGCCAACAGCAGCAGCAGCAGCACTGCGCAGGTTGCGCACTGATGCTTCTCCTTACTACCAGGGGGGTGTCAGGAGAAGTAAAGTTTGAGGTCTTCCAGAGGGGTGTGGGTGGACCCAGGGGTGGGGGAGGGGGAGGGAGTTAAATTGGGGAACGAGAAACAAACATAAGAAAGAAGAAACCCGACCGCAAGATAAGATAATGAAGGGATAAAAGAATCCACCGATAAACGAAAGAATGATTTGCGAAGGAAGACGCAAAATCTGAAGAAGAAGAAATCGATCGTAAGAGAAGTTTCCTGAGTTTCCATTTATTTTTTTTAATATTCCGTTTTTCTCGATCGGGAATCGAACGGCACCGTTAATGAAGGGCATCGAAATGTAGAGGGGGATGACAGGAAGGTCCCCCACCCCCAAAAATGAAAGAAAAAGGAAAAAAAGGTTGAAGACAGCGAAGACAGATGAGGTACTGGAACCGAAGTATTTGTTGCCATCAGGGCAGTCAGTAAACCATGTCAGTGTTTATCTATATCTTTTTTTTGCCGGCTATTTCTTTTCATCCGTTTGTAGTGACGTTAAATAATGAAGAAGGATTAAAAGTATTAGTGTCAATCATCTTACTTCATCGTTAAGTCCATGACTGTAACGTCAGGAGATCCCAATCATTTGTTAATTAGTTGTTGATTCATGATTTTGACGTCAAAAAATCCCAATAATCAATCAATTAACTGTTAAAATCCACGATAACCAGTCATTGATTAGCTCTCCTAAGAGCCAGAAAAAAAGACATATCTTCTTCTCTCTTTTGATAATAATGCTAATTAAAAGAAAAAAAAAAAAAACCTCAAATATGACTGTAAATAAGAATGTCTTGCTCTACTTGACAGACGGAATATCTCCGTCGTAAAAATAAACCAGAAAGAACGTCTGTCAAAACTGAAATCTGACGACACAATACCGCAAATTATGGCAAATTTCACCTTGATTGAAGGGCGTGGCCGGATTACCTTTTTTTAAAAGTAGCGGCGAGGGCACACCACCTGCCACTCTATCGGATCGTCGGATCGTCATAACAACAGAATAATCTAATTACGTTGTTAGTCGTAATTGTGGGCGAGGTTCGTTTCTATCTGTGTGCTGGCAGTTAGCGGTTGTGGGGCGGGAGAAGGAAGCGTGGAGAACTTTAAAAGAGGTTTGTCTGGTGGGGGAGGGAATTTGGAGTCGCCCACTGGGTCTAGGTGTAAACAGGATCCATTTGGAGTTATGCTTCAATCTCGATATCATTTTATTAAAAACCTACGTGACAGAATCTGTCCGACATGTTCTAGTATCTTCCTGCTGAAGCCGAGAGCTATGTGCTACCCTCAATCTTTAAATAGATACACTAGGCCTACGTACTACTCCCAATCTTCATTTAGATACACTAGGCCTATGTGCCGCCCCAAATCTTAAATAAATACACTCGGCCTATATGCTACCCCAAATCTTTATGTAGATAAACTAGGCCTACGCACTAACCCCCAAATCTTTATGTAGATACGCTAGACGTAAGTACTAACCCCAACCTTTATACAGAACTCTAGGCCTATGTACTACCTCAAATCTTTATGGAGATGCCTAGGCCTATGTACTATCCCCGATCTTTATATAGATAAAAGACCTACGTCCTACTGTCCCCCAAATCTTCATATAGATAACCTACGCCTATGCGCTCCCTTTAATCTTTATAAAGATGCACAAACACAATCCCACTGGTTATGCAAACCAAGTTCTAAGCAATTTCACCTGAATTAACACACGGGGCCGAAGTGACAGCCATGTAGATAATTTTCTTTCATTAGGAGAAGCGTAATGGGAGGTCATTAATGCGATAATTACGGTGAATTAGCCTGATTCCGATTATTAGCCGCCGTGATTCATAATTCACATGCAGAGCGAGAGAGTCAGAGCTGAGTGACTGATAGCGAAACCGCTCTTATTATTATTATTATAATGATCACGGCGGAGTTTCTTGTTTACGTCGAGTGACGTCACTTCCGATGCCTCGCGCATTTCGGAATAGAGAGATTAAAAATGTTTTTTTTTTTTTGGGGGACAAAAAGAATATAAAATTTCATTCAGTTCCTTCGTTCAAGGTTGCCATCATTTTATTCATTGAGGTTCTTTCTCTCTAGATCTTTCGGGCATTCTGTGAGCTAAGATCTCGACGTCGAGAGGTCCGGTATGGACCTCTGTATTCTATCCTTTGGATATGAGGATTCATTGTATATATAAAACATAACATTTATCATCATATTATTCCCAGAATATCTAACAGTTTACGTGCTCTAAGTAATTACGACAAAAATACAGAGTTATTATTGCCTGCTTACGAATTTTATGCTTTCATTTTGTCAACCCAAGAAACGTTCGCTGGATCAGCCATTTTATATTTCTGTGTCGTAGTAATGTTCTAAAACTGTCTTCTTATGTAATCATGATATTTACGTCCTGTCAAAACTCTACGGTGGAATATTTTATTTAAAAAAAGGAACGTTGCTGTAAACGGTAGATAAATCTAGATTTAAAAGATAATAAAAATTCAGTTGGCGCTGTTTCATTCGTATTTTTTAACGTGATGCAACTACAGGAATGCGCAGCCTGTAGGAATGCGCAGTTATATGAATGCGTAATCTATAGGAAAAGCGCAATCTGTAGGAATAACACAATCTACAGGAAAGCGCAATTATAGGGATGCGAATTAAGTATTGAACGGAGGAAATAAGGGAAGTGGGAATAAGTGCGGATATAAAAAAAGTTTCTTGTGTATAGCCTAGCTCTGGAAACACTGAAACAAACCTAAACTTTCCCAATTCTTGCTTACCAAAGGCTGACTGACATTATAACAGCACGTCACCGACACATCACGTCACGTCAAAGTACGTGAACATTTTTTAATGTCACGTCACCAACAAGCACACGGCATCCACCGTCACATCACGACACGTCTTCTTTGGAAAGAATATTCTGACGTGACGTGACATTCTGATGGTCAAGTGTGAATACAAGGCACGGCTGATGGGACGGTGACGTGACGTGATGTGTCAGTGACGTGATTGTATAATGTGAATCAGCCTTAAGACAATACGATACTGTCAAAGGAAAGAGCATCCATGCAATATAATGTCCAAAGGCAGGTGTTGGGGAAAGAAGGCTTATTTTAGGAGAGTGTCCTTTTTCTCCGAGGTCAAACAGCAGAGTGGCTTTATCAAAGCCAAGAGACGTGAAATACTCACAAGTGATGACAGACGATTCACCTGACAACGAAAGGAGGCTGCTGAGCTGCCCTCGTACTAGAGAAAAGCTAAAGAAGAAGAGAACGCAACCTCCAGTGTGGAGCGAGCACCTGCGCTTTCATTAAGAGCCGAGAATAGCCGTTGGTTTAATAATTAGACGTTCATCCGTCAGGCAAAATAAAGCCAGGAATACAATTAGAGGTCATCAATCAGGTGCGAGCTGAAGAATGAGAGAGAGAGAGAGAGACAGTGGCAAATCAAAAGAGCTTGGAGCTTAGGAATGAGTAAGGCGAATCCGAGAGCGTGTGAGCCTGGCGTCAAAGGAGTGGTCACTCTTCTTTCTTTTTCCTCCTTCCTCCTCCTCCTCCTCCTCCTCCTCCACCTTGAACGCTCCTTTTCCCTCGTATTCAAGGTAGGTAGCACGAAAGAAGCCACGGAACAAGAGGTTCCGCAGGGGGTGGGGGAAGGGATCGGCCCAAGACGGAGGTAGCGAGGGATTCCAAGGATGGTCTTCGCGGACGGTCGTCAATGATGCTTCCTGAAGACAGCTATGGAGCTCCCTTGGCGCAGGCGCCGTGGGAGGCCTCACGAGCCTGCAGGGGGCCGGGGAGAGGCTGTTGGTTGTAGGGGAGAGGTTGTTGGTTGTGGGGGGCGGGGAGGGGAAAGATACGCATAATAGAATTACCCTTTAAGACAAAATTCGAATACTCAGCTGTTTGAAAAGGACAGAATCTTTCTTTCGTCCTTTCTTCAGGGAGTGAAATAAGCCTAAGTTTTTTTTACCCCTCAACCCTTAGAAAATGCTATGTGATAGAAAGATAGATAGACTGAGATAATTGCTACCAAATGTTTTAGTACATTTGACGCGTTGTTATTCACTAGTACATACTCCTATTTACAGTAAATATATATATATATATATATATATATATATATATATATATATATATATATATATATATATATATTAAGAATACAACTGCTAATAATAAAAAATGAATGCTAATAATCTAATGCTAATGACGAAAGTGGCGTCCCAACGAGTTTTTCGGTAATATTTCTGATAATCGACCAGTGTCCGTTTTACTGTCTAGCTAACTCTATTACTTTAAGATATATCCACAAGACAAAAAGAGAAATAAAAGACTTTTGTGGACTATAGAATATGCCTGCAGGCCGGCTGCTGTAAAAGTACCCAGTGTCCTTAGTATCTACGAAGCGCGAAATTGCACCTAAGATAATGATTATGAGTTCTGGTACACTGTGTACAGGAGAGTTGATACGCTACAGATACCCCGTAAGGTGGGTAGTGCAGTCAGCGTACCTCACGCGAAGCACTGTAGACATTACCTAAGGTTCTTTGCAGCGTCCCTTCGGCCCCTAGCTGCAGCCCCTTTCATTTTCTCTTTCTTCCATCTTACTTTCCACCCTCTCCTAACCATTGCTTCATAGTGCAACTGCGAGGTTTTCCACCTGATACACCTTTAATAAAACGTTTTTACTCTTAATTTCAGTTTCAGCGTTGAATGACCAAATCAAAGGTCCCAGCGCTTGGCCTTTGGTCCAGATTTTATATTCTATTTCATACGCTACAGGTGATATTTGATATTTTTCCCTTTTGTATTTATATTAAGCAGCCGATTCTGTGGAAGTTCCCCCCCACGGGACTTTATTAAGAATCTGAAAAACCTCTTTGAAAACGGTACGAGAGAATCTATGAAGACAACCCGGAACTAGAGTGAATCAGTTTTTTTTCTTCTATGCTTTTACAACCTGGCGTTCATAATGCATCACCGTATCAGATAACAGGCGAGTGAATTCTCTCTCTCTCTCTCTCTCTCTCTCTCTCTCTCTCCAGCTGATAACGGCAGATATAACAGCACCTTGCTTTAACTTCGTCTCTGCCCGCTAATGATATGGTAATACTCATGTCTCAATCTCGACCGAGTATATTTTGTTTCCAGGGACTCAGGTTCTAGTGTTATCTCTCGCGTGGAGTTAATGAGGGGAGAACGCAATTTGCATTCGAATTCTATTTGCACACAGACAGAGTTCGACAAGATTATTTTCCCCCGGAATCTGATGCGTCTCAGATCTGGAACGGCTGAGGCAGATGGAAGCTGCTGGGTTCGAAAAATTTCGGTTTTTAAAATGCTAGAAAACGGGATGTTTTTGTTGTTGACGTCTGTTAATGTGTTCATTTTTTATGTCAGATTTATTGCTTATTAACATTCACATATAATGTATATTGAAACACGAGGATAAAATTATTTATATATAGGGAAAAAATTCACATTAATGAGCTTTGTCTCAGGCGTCATCCTTAAACCATTCATCTGAGTATAAGGTGAAGGCCATCTTTTATCAACACAGACACAAACAAACAAATAGAGAGCAATGTAAAACAGCCTCATAAAGAGAGAGAGAGAGAGAGAGAGAGAGAGAGAGAGAGAGAGAGAGAGAGAGAGAGAGAATACGATTACATTGCAACGAAGGAATTGAAATGACATTAAGCACATACAAACACACAAGTATAAAACAGCTTCGGGGGGAGAGAGAGAGAGAGAGAGAGAGAGAGAGAGAGAGAGAGAGAGAGAGAGAGAGAGAGAGAGAGAGAGAGAGAGAAACCACCCTACCCGGCAACGAAGGAATGAAAATAAGGGACATTAAAAATTCGTCCTTGGAGGCTGCCAGTCAAAAGAGTTCGCGCATGCGCAAGAAGCTCTCTCCTAGTCGGACGCCGCTTACCCCGTCTTAATGAAGGCTCTCCGATCTGATTTAGATTAAAAATTCACTCAAGCAAAACGTCACGTAGAGTCATATCCGTTGATAATTGCTTTAAATATAACAGCGTCCCGGCGAGGCAATACGGCCATGTAAAATAGAACGTGATGACGGTGGTGGTGGCTTCGGAGAGGGAAGAAAAGGGTGAAGGATAATGAGCTTATCCTCGATGCTGGCTTTTGAGAGATTGGGTATATACAGTATATATTCTCTCTCTCTCTCTCTCTCTCTGGCTAGGTTGGGAAAGGATTGATAACTGTGAGTGAAAGATCTTTTCTGGAAGACGATCAGGCGTTAGTCTCAACGCTAGGCTAAAGTGTCATATTACAACAGGTCACATTTATATATATATATATATATATATATATATATATATATATATATATATATGTATATATGTATATATGTATATATGTATATAATATATATATATATATATATATATATATATATATATATATATATATATATATATATATATATATATATACATTTATACACACACACACACACACACACACATATATATATATATATATATATATATATATATATATATATATATATATATATATATATATATATATATATATATATGATGAATAACACAAGACTTAACTTTATAATCTGTATAACTGAAAGGAGAGTACATTTAGGTTATTTGATTTTGGGTAGTAGAAAACTACATTGGGATGAAATTAGCTTATATCTTAAGGAAAAAGGAAAACAAAAATATAAATCCCAAGGAATATCGAAGGAAGCGACGTGCTACTAAATTCAATGTTTAAGTTTACTCACTGAATTGAAAACCTGCAATTTTTAAACTCAAAAACAATTGTTAACAGAGACTCAGACTTTGCCACGAAACGGCATTCAAAACAGTCCTTCTGAAGCGAAAGATTCTTTATCTTCTCATTCTTCTTAGAGTGAAGATAATTCAGAGAGAGATGTAAAACTTCATGTGTATTCTTCGGAGTCCGTTTCTAATGCAATTCGTTGCGTTGAACGAGGAACCTTTTGGCTCCTTTTGAGGATGCCAACTTGAGATTCGAGATGCCAGGTTTATTTTACGAAAGAAACTGACTTCATAAAACGAATATGCTCACTTTCACATCGAGGAGTAAAATATACGTTGTTGGTGAAATCATAATTACGTCAGTATGAGTCATATATTGCGGAGAAAGCATCCAGTGTGTGATATCACTTACCACAAGGACAGTAGCGCTGCGAAATAGAACGTTGTGCAGATGAAATTCAAGTTACTGCAATAATTATCAAAGACTGAACGGAGGTAAATAAATCTGATAACTATTAAAAATTTAAATTCAATTTTAAGTTCCTTTTGTATCAATAGCTGTTATACGGAAGTAAATAGATTTTATCATTCAAGCAAAAATTATATCTAACGTAATTTTCAGTTCCTGGTGTGTCTGTAGCCGTTTTCATGCTTACAGCTATCATTATCATTTATTTTCCCAGACAGATGATAAACTACGTACGCAAGCAAACGCGAGATATCAATAAAACACATCATTAACAACAATTCAGAGCGTTTAACGACACTTAAAGAAGGTATTGTAGCTCTTGATATCAATTACGAGCGTTTAATGACGCTAAAATGAGCGACGAGAGAACCTGATATCAATTCATAGCGTCTCATGATGCTAAACAAAGCGTAGGGAGAGTCTCTTCAAAGACCAGCCCGATTGCCCTGACTAGCAAGCCTCGAGATGACTGGTCGCAGATGACTGTCCTTAAGACCCAGATACCATCAGCAAATTGAACGCCGAGTTGAACTCCGGCGTCGTCTCAACGTATCAATTAAACGTCTGACGTCCGAAGATTACCGCGCAGGCGCTGCTCGTTCACAAAACGCTAGAACAACTTATCTGCGTCGTTCGTGTCGTCTGTTCCGAAGGAATGACAGGGTATTATCTCAGCGTATACTTTTCGCGGGTCTGATGGCGTCATCTGTCAACGTCCGGTCTCGCTGTTGTTCATTGCGCGAGCGGAGTATTTAATGATATTACTTATATTAATGATGTTACCGACATTTCGGGGATTATGATGATTATGATGAAGGTGAGGGAAGAAGGCGAATCATACGTGTGAAATAGGTAGAAATTTCATTGTATATATATACAATATATATATATATATATATATATATATATATATATATATATATATATATAAATATATATAAAATAAAGTTAATAAAATATTATACCTGGCTGCAACTTCTTAATAAAAGTACTGCAAATACAGGATAAAGGACAATCACTTATACTGATTTATATATATATATATATATATATATATATATATATATATATATATATATATATATATATATATATATATATATTGTTATTATTATCTGGCGAAGACCAGACTCCCAGGCTCCCAAAAATACCCATTAAGGACTTAAATCAGTACCCGCATTTCCAGAGGGAATAAGCAATATTTTCGAGAATATATTTCCAGCTAATTCATTCCCTATTTATCTTTTCTCCTCAAATGAAACTTGACTCATAAGACTTTACTTCAAATTCTTTTTGATTATCTACTTCCAGAAGTAACTCAAGAGTGTGCGTGAAGTTAGCTTTGTTGAAACTTCAGTGAACGAAAACTTGAAAAATGAATTTCAGAAATGCATTTAGAATTTTATGGAATTTCTTTATGCCCTCAGAAAAAGAACTAATGGTAAATCTGTAAGAACCTAGGAAATAATAAGTAAAAAGTCACAGTAATGTATATGAGGGATTGTATTTTTCAAAAAAAAAAAATAAAAAAGATTACAATAGCTCACATACATTATTGTGGATTTTTACTTATTATTTTCGGTCACATGATGCACCACAGATAATGTAGGAAATCACTGGGAGGGAGTTCTGCAGTCTATATAGAAGAAGAAGAAGAAGAAGAAGAAGAAGAAAAAGAAGAAGAAGAAGAAGTAGAGGGAAGAAAACTTTACGCACAAATTCACAACAACTTCCACGTCCTACGCGCTTTAAATTTAGACCGCCCCCCCCCCCCCCGCGTGTCCAGTCCGCTAGCTTTCTAAAACGGACCCAGCGATTTTACGCTTAAATTGCTATCGGCAACAAAATATGATAATTTCCAGAGATCTTATAATGCAGTGTTTACGTTTAGTCAAATCCAGACTCTGGAGCAAATGCTAAAATGAGCGAGAAAAAAAAAAGGTTTCGATGATTCCCGTGAAGTGGATTCTTCAGCCTGACGCAGCATCAATCCGCCATCGTTCCCTTAAGAGGCGATTTGTTCTCGAAGCGAATGGATTGGTAGTCGCTGCGTTAACGGACGACATTTCAACACCGTTTACAGAGAGAGAGAGAGAGAGAGAGAGAGAGAGAGAGAGAGAGAGAGAGAGGAAAAAAAAAAAAAACATTCCGGCCCGCTCTCCCAGCGGGGCTGACGTCTCGCTGCTTGACAAGCCATCTTCGCGCAACAGCAAGACGGCGGCTTTTTTCATGACAGCCCCTTTCAGCGTATGTCTACATAGCACGACGTCTCCCCTGCCGCCCAGGCTGCCTGCTTGCTTGCTTGCTTGCTTGCTTGCTTGGTGCTCTCCCTCCGGTCAAGGGGCTCGCCCTTCGGAGAGCCTCTGCTGGAACAGCAAGCAGCCAAAGCAATGGAGGTGGTGCTACCTTAGTGATATTTACGTCCGGGGAACGAGCCAACACACACACACACACACACATACACACGCACAACACACCCTGATTAAAGCATGCCTCGAGGGCGCATCCTTCTCCTCCCCACTGATGATGTGTCGTCCACAATAGATTATATTACACGGCCAGAGAGAAGAAACAGTTTAAATTATCCGCCGTATATTATAGTTTATTTTGTCCCGAGTAATAGCGGCCAAGAGAAGAAGAAGAAGAAGCAGAAGAAGAAGAAAACAAGACTTGAGTGCGTTCTTCAAAGTGGCAACCGCCTACCTACCCACACCTACCTTTCCCGCGCCCCCCCCTTTTTTTTTTCTCTCTCTCTGTCTCTCTTTTTAAATTGTCTTTTAACCTCATTTGCTATGGAAGATAATTGGGAATAATCCTCGGACGCTTCGCAGCTTGGCTGCAAGGGCGATAATATTAATATTCGGGCAATTACCATCAGAGCGGTCCTCTTTATTTGCCGTACGTTTGCGGGAATGGCTGCCCAGATCCGACGCAGATGGCTTCATCAAAAGGACCGCCCGTTCCTCTTGGGGACCCCACCCGTGGCTCCCCCCCCCCCACACATATTTTTGGGCAAGTGGAACAAGAGGCATATAGACGATTCGGAGGCCAATGGGAGGATATATGAGAGATCTCTTGAAATATCCTGACGTCTATGCACAGCGAATGTCCATTTAATTATAATACATGGACCTGAGTTTTTCAATTAGAATAAATGAGGGTTGAGTTAGCATAAAAACACCATTTAACATCTAGTTTCAAATTATGATTCATGGGAAAAATACATATATATAGAATAAATGAGGACTGAGTTAGCATAAAAACACCATTTAACATCTAGTTTCAACTCATGATTCACAGGAAAAAAAAATATATATCTATATATCTAGTAAGAATTATTTCTTCTTTAATCTAGTGAGCTTAATATGCAACTCCAGTCTGGACGAATTATTCCCAATCACAACTTTCTGTTCGATAACTTTCAGGCCTTCAAACCATCCTCAGGATAACTAGACGCAGCTTTCCAATTCAAATTTATGGGCCACCAAATTATCATTACCATACTTAAGGGATACTGCATTCTCACGTTACGGTCGAGAAATGATCTGTTCCTTTCAGTTTTTGTGTAGTTGGCTTAGTTTGACTCCAGCTGATTATTGCTGCTTCAAACTTGTGACGAGTAGTAGGCAAGTAGCAGTCATAGTTTTTGAATATATGAAAATATAAATATATAATATCTATCTATCTATCTACACACACACACACACACACACATATATATACATATATATATGTATATAAATAAATAAATATATATATATTTATATATATATATATATATATATATATATATATATATATATATATATATATATGTATATATATATATATATATATATATATATATATATATATATATATATATATATATATATATCACAAGATGCAAATGATCCTGGTTAAAAGAAATACCACAGGCTAATAAGAAGCATAAATTTAGCACCAAGCGCTTCTGCGCTTATAAATGGAATCGGGAGTACTGTAATCCTAAATGTACACAAAACTAGAATATTTCGACAATTTGCAAACAAAATCAATGTAGTTTTACGTAAAAAAAAAAAAAATAAAATAAAACTAGTGTAAAACACTTAAACTCCTTTCCAGCAATTCTCTCATGATTTTCGAAGATAAGTTCATGGGATAAAATGAGATAAGATTCTAATATTCGTGGCTCAGAAACATTGTATATTTGTGATAATTGCAAGTGTATTTAACGAGAGAACAGAGGAGTGTTTTTGTAAAAGGAAGATGAACCATTATAATTATTACTATATGATTTCTTCGAAAGTGGCAGATGATTCCCGCAACACGTTAATCTTGAAGTTAGTTTATGATACGATAGCAGAGTTTCTGCGATTTTTATTTCCCGAACATGATGGTATTCATTAAAATTCATGGAACATAAATTCAACGCTGGAAAAATAACGAATTCATTTTTAAAATTCGAAAACGTTCTCTTTCTTTACTTTTTCTTTCTCCAGTGGTTTAATTGCGGATCGGACGTAAACAATCTTTCGGATTTCGATAGTCTTCTGTAGCTTACGAAATCCTCGTCGTACTTACACACAAATTGGTCTGTATTTTCCAAGATAAGATATTATCTATTACAGCGTAGACACGCAGATAGTTCACAATTAACCCGGGCTTCTTGTTCGGTCTCGCGCGTAAAAATCGCAACTATAATTCCCCGAGTGGAATATTTCTCTCGGAAATTCTTATACGATAGTTCACCGTCCTTTACGTTTAGCAGCTAATTGCTTTGCTTAACTTTTGGAATACAAACCATCATAACTAATTGCTCATCAGAGCAACAGATTGCTCCGTGCGTCAGGGCGCCGCAAGGTCGTTAATCCTGGTTAAATGAGCGTCTTAATAGCCCCAATGAACGAGCTTCTAGGTATCTTTTTTTTTTTTTGGTCAGGATTTGTCTATGTAAATCTCGGGGGCGGGGCTGAGGGAGGAATTTACGACGCGCCTCTCCTGCCCTTTGTTATAGAGAAGAAAGTCTCGGGGATCATTATGTAAACATGAGTTTTGCACGAGTCCGGGGAAATGTGTCCATTGCATGCTGACGAAGATGCACGCTCCCGGCCCAGAGAACACTTCTTGAGAGGCGGGATTCGTAGCCGAACGGGACCTCCGGACTTATCGTATTTATCTCCCTATTTATAGTTAACCGTACGTAACTTCAGATGCTCGGTGAATTGTGAGAGTACTCCTTCTTCTTCTTCTTTTAACGCGCTTTTTTTCCCATTTTTTGTATGGGGTAAGCACGATGCCTTTGATTTGGCTTTGGGGTAGACCGTAGTCTCGATCGGCTGCCCTGCCTACCTGGGAGATATTCATGCCATTCCTCGAATCATAAAATGAGGTAGCTTTTTAAACTCTTGAAATTCTTTCCTTCATTATGATCCTGCTAAAATGGGCGGAGTGTATATATCTATAGGCCCGCCTATGCTAATTTTGATTTAAGCAAATCGTTTTATTTTATTCGAAATCTCAACATTTCCTGAGGGTTTATTATCCCTTTTCTGAATGCTTGAAGCTTTTACGTAACTTTGATGTTCGGTGAGTTGTGAGAGTACCTGGGAGATATTTATGTTATTTCTCTAATAATAAAATCATTGTAAATCGTTTTATTTTACTTGAAATCTCAAAATTTCCTGCGGTTTTATTTCTCCTTGCTGAATTCTGGAAGAATTTCAGTGAACTGGGAGCGTACCTGGGCGATATTTATACCATTTCTCGAGTCATAATATAATTGTAAATAATATACTTTTAATAGAAATCTCAAAATTTCCGAAGGTTTCATTTTTCCCCTTCCCTGAATGCCTGAAGTTTTTCACATGCCCTCTGAAGAAATCTCTTTTTTGAAAGTTACATAAGTACTATAAAACTGCCGTGGCAAATTCGCATGAAGTCAGGCTTTTTTTTTCCTTGTATGCTTCTTCTCACAAGCACGAAAAAAACTACGATGGGAACGCAAAGCAAAAAAAAAAAAAAACAAAAAAACTGACATGACCAACAAATTTAGCAGTACTTTAATCCCCGCATCATTACGAGTTACGAGTTGAACTTAGATTAAAAAAATGAGGTCCGTTTTTAAACTCTTGAAATTCTTTTCCTCATTATAATCCTGTGAAATTGGGCGAAGAGTATATTTATAGGCCCACCGTTGCTAATTTTGATTTAAGTAAGGATAAAATGCGGTTTCTCGGGTAATAACCTTAGTGCCTCTGCGGATGATAAGGCGAAATAAAGTTGGGTTTTTGGCCGTCTTTGGACAGAGGGAATTAACTAAATCTGGATAAAAGACCGGTTATCTTTCCGCAAAAAAAAAAAAAAAAAAAAAAAAAAAGACAAAATTTTAAGGTATCTAGTGTTAAAAGCTGACAACAGGGGAGTTCTCGTGTACTTTCAGCCTCTGAGTCCGAACATGCCTGCTGGCAAGCTCTCGATTTTTAGTTCCCTACTCTCTGATTAGCATAAAACAAGAAGAAGGTTGCCATAGCATACGATCTCAAAGATTTTTTGGTGCTTTCAAAGGTGTTCAGTCAGTAGAAGAAGGATTAAGCCATACTCAAATGTAGTTTACTTCATAAATTGTTATTCATATAGTGCCATATAGTGCCACTGTAGTTTCTATAACCTATATACGATGTATGAAGAAGAAAGATCAGGAAGTGAATACAAAGTTTAGGCCAAAGGCCAAGCCCTGGGACCTACGAAGTCATTCGGCACTGGAAGGGAACATGAGAGTGGCTAGGTTTGAAACGTGCAACAGGAGGAAAAACTCGCAATTGCACAATGAAACAATTGTTAGGAGATGATGGAAGGCAAGATGGCAGAAAGAGAACATGAACGGAGGTAGAGTAAAAGGAATGAAAGGGGTTGCAGCTAGGGGCCGAAGGAGCGCTGCAAAGAACCTTAAGTAATGCTTACAGTGCACCGCGTGAGATGCACTGACGACACCTGGTTTTAAGGTTGGTCGGGGTACTCGTGGTTAGGTTTAGTTCTGCTACCTTTCAGAACAAAGGCTCAGAAACCAAAAATAACTCTATTAACCGAATAATGTAATCAGCAAAGTCTATTTTTCCAGGTACAGGTTAATCAAGAAATATCTATTAGAACATAGTCTATAATATACATTACCTCTGAAAGCTTTAAAACATCTATTCAGTGCAAGTGAATCCTTCTAGATACAGGTAAGTGATGATCTACCTGTCCAAATATGTATACATTATGTATACATTATATTACTTTTGGATCTAATTCGTCTTCTTGCCAACGTCAAGAATATAAAATATTTTTATTAAAAAAAAATGGAAATCCCGAGAAAAGATTTTGGCTGCCCCATCTATCTTTTTATCTCCCACGATATTTTCTCTGTTAAAAATGCGTCTTTCTTTCTGTCAATATTTAATCGCAATGCTTATCAAAAGAGCGCTCGGACTGAAAGTAAAATTGGTGCGCGCTTGCTTATCAGAAGGTCTCTCTCTTTTTTTTTTTTTTTAGAATCACTCGGCAAAAATGGTTTATTGAACATCTCTCATAACGAGATGCCTTATCTCAAGTCTTATCTATCGCTCTGTGAAACCTCTTTGCATACTAAGAGCTCTTATTGTCCGTCCATACGTCATTTATGAAAGCACGGGCTGCGCGTTCTCCCCTCTCTCTCTCTCTCTCTCTCTCTCTTAAACAGACACATACCAACATGCACCTGAAACCGTGCCTATAATTTTTGAAAATTTGTTGAGTTCTTATAAACTCTTTTGCATGTACAATATTTTTTATTAATTCCGGATGAATGTCATAAACAAACACAGTTATATATGTATGTATGTATACGTATGTACATATACATATATATATATATATGCACATGCATATTCTATGCATATACATATATATATATATATATATATATATATATATATATATATATATATATACATATATATACACATATATACATACACACACACAAACTCTTTCCCCATATTCAAACCAGCTGAGTTGGTCCTTCTCAACAAATTTCAATGTTCCTTTAACTTCGAGTTCCATTAGGATAAGGAGTTATGTAACGGTGTAGAGGTGCAATGGAAATGGTCTACCAAGAAATTGCTTTGGGTAATACTTATACCGGTGTAACTAATAAAACAAACTATGGTCGTTTAAAAATAAACCTAGCAGGCCAGGAGGCTTTTCTATCTGAAACTCGAGATATCCACGAATTTTTAGGAGAGAGCCATTAATACGTATAAGTGCACTGGAAGCATGCAAGTAAATTCTTGTCCTAATGCAATTATTGCAATTAAAGATACCTTGAAATTTGCTGCGAAGGATCGAATGAGCTGGTTTGAACATGCAAACGGAAGGGGAGAGTTCGCGTTTCCCAACAGGTTTTTGGGCCGGAAACTAGGCGACAAAAAAAGATGCGAAGTGAAATTCTGAACACGGGTGTGAGGGGGAGAGATTATTATATAAATAAGGGTGAGGAGGGAAGGCCATATGATACCATTTTGTTTATCTACAGGTATCTTAATTTATTAAAAGAATGCTTTCCCTTGTATTTTTATCAACCATTGATTATAAAATAAAGCACCGAAATAAAGAGGAAAAAAGACACAACCTTTGATCATAATTCCTACTTAATCCTTTTAATGAAAACATAACGAGACGCGAGAATGAGACGAAGCGGAGGCGCTCCTAAGATGATTCATTTACTTTTCCTCGCTTATTTGTTTGGATATAAGATAACAGACCGATAGGCTAAAAGAGTCAAGAATAATATATATAAGTAACACAGGGATTTACTGCCCCTGTGATATTGTCAAGATAAGCGGCGCGTCGAAAGTTTGTTTACATTAGATCATCTGGGAAGGCAGCCTCCGAATCTCGCGGATTTATTGCTCTTTAGAACAGCACAGAGCAATAAATCTTATATTCAAACACAAATCAGCAAGAAAAAGTGAATAAATCATCTTAGGAGTAGTGCCACTAAGTTTCATTCTCACGTCTCGGGGGGTAAAGATTAAGGTTTTGCCTTTACTGGTAGCAAGTTGCATCCCCAGAGCCACCTGTTCTTCGCCACTACCTCCATTTGCTTCGTACCTGACTGAACGAAGTACCCAAGGGCGCCTGCGACCTCTCGCCGAAGGGAACGGGAGGCTTCAAGTGGGTACTCCTTATTAAGGATGGACGAGGCATTTCTGACCTGGCCATTGGCTTTCAAGACTCAAACGTCAGTCTAGCCTGCCTCTCTCGTTGCGTGCCTTGGAAAAACAAAGAGGCGAAGTTCACCCGTAGTATAAAACAATGTCAGGGTGAAGATCAGAGTAGGTATATGAAAATGTAGATTATTAGCGTCCGTAGCACTGTGCTAAAGAATCAACAGATTTATTGCTGGACTGGACATGCTTATTTATGAATATTTACTCGCCCTCTTTGTTCCAGCAAGTTGTACTGAATATTTTATCCTCTCTTTACGTCAGTGCCCTTTTTCTTTTTACAAGGAAATTAATGGTTATTGTTTATTTATTCCATTTCAAGTTTTAATTTAGCAAAAGCCAGGTAGTTATCAGCACATTATTTCAACAAAGAAGACTGACTACTCCAATTTGCTTTTCATAAACTCTCCTTTTGACTTCTGTAAAAACAGCACTCCTGTGCTAAGAAGACACTGAATTTATCTTGTGTGCCACTAACTCCCCTTTGGATGTTTCCTTGAGGCTTTAAAACTGAATAAGAAAATTATAAATTATATATATATATATATATATATATATATATATATATATATATATATATATATATATATATATATAT
>NC_089755.1:55966797-55969297 GCF_040412425.1 Macrobrachium rosenbergii | reverse complement strand
GTATATATATATATACTGTGTATATATATATATACTGTGTATATATATATATACTGTGTATATATATATATATATATATATATATATATATATATATATATATATATATATATAATATGTATATATATGAATCATGATCAGTTACTGCTGCAGTGTGGGGTCTGCGGTGGGAGGTTGAAACCAACATTCTTTGGAAGCTTGAATTTCAAGTCAATGGCCCCTGTGCTGTGGTGGGCTTGTTCCATGTGAATAAAATTCATCTGCTGAAATAATAATAATAATAATAATAATAATAATAATAATAATAATAATAATAATAATAATAATAATAATAATAAGTAGGTAATAAGAAAATAGCACGAATACACAGATAACATCATTTGTTATGCAAGGTAATTACTCAAACTGAGGAGTTCCCACCGCGAAAAAATAGGCGTACCCGACTTACGTACAAATCGATCAACCTCTCGGATCCACTCGTACTGCACGGGGAAAATGACTGCCTCTGCTCGTTAATCTTACCTCGCGAAAGTTGGTGATTATCCAGTATTAGATGATGATAATGGAGATCATGATGAATTAATGATAGATCGAAGAACTGTATTACAAAGAATTCAATTACCCGTTAGGGGTGTGCGTCAGGGAGTTCACTCCAGCGACTAAGAGAGAGAGAGAGAGAGAGAGAGAGAGAGAGAGAGAGAGAGAGAGGGATGGTGATTTCATATTTATTACTACTTCATTTTATTGGACACACACATACTGTATATATATATATATATATATATATATATATATATATATATATATATATATATATATATATATATATATATATATATATATATAATGTATTATGCATATACTGTATATATATATTTACATATTGTTCATACAATGGAAATATAGTTTAGTATGCTCAATGCACGTTTTCTCTTAATATTAGCAATAGCGGTTATTATTAGCTGTCATCACTTCTCTTAGTAGAAAAGCATCTGTAATGAGCAATTTTGCTATTCAGTGTCTTTTCATTCTCTTACTGGAGAAATTCTAATTCAAGATACTGCGGATTTCTTGTGTTTTCAGGTCACTGTGCTTTTTAGCAGGGGGTGAATTTCTGCTTACTTATCAGTACTTTGTCTCTTGATAATTCTAGTTGATGGCTTCTATTATTTCTCGCTCAGTTGCAGAGGTTGCCTCCCTCTTTTATGGTATCAGTATACAAACCATTTTGGCATTCAACAGGCTGATCGCCTTTCAGAAACCTTATATTTGCCTTGTTTTAATACTGCAAGTTTTTGCCCCACTGGTTACCCTTGCTTTATTCGAAATCACTTTTTTCAGGTAACCCTAATTATTTACAGATGCACACCTCATTCAATAGGAAGATCGCCTTTCAGAAACCGTATATTTGTCTTGTTTTAATACTGCAAGTTTTTGCCTCACTGGTTACCCTTGCTTTATTCGAAATCACTTTTTTCAGGTAATCTTAAGTGCCATGCCGCTTCCACTCACATTCTGGGAAGGCGCCTCATTTACAGATGAACGCCTCGTTACTACTTTTTCAGTTACCTCTGATACCCCTCTTTAGAAGTATCATTTTTTAATATTTTTGTAGCCATCACCTGCTTTCAGAATATTTTAATTATTTTTTTTTATCTTGCCATTTCTATCCCCTTTTAGCAGTCCTTTGGCAACCTGAAAAAGAATTTCTTAATGTCTCTCATCAATGTCAGGTCCTCATCTTTCTTTTTCCTAGAGGGGTATAGGGAGCATATACGTGGTTTTTCTGTGGTCTGTTACTTTTGATTCTATTCTATGTCCTATCGTCCTGTGGGGGATCGTCCTTTCCAATGAATAACTTAACCGATGATTTCAGATATATCTCCTAGAGATTTCAACACACGAGTAGATACCGATCTTACGAAAGACAGGTTTACGTACAGATATATCTTACAGAGATTTCAACACATGAGTAGATACGATCTTACGAAAGATAAGCTTACGTACAAGAGATATCTTCTGGAGATTTCAACACATGAGTAGATACCGATCTTACGAAAGACTGGTTCACGTACAAAGATGCATGCATAAAGCAACAAAATGCATTACTATTTTGTTTCTTTTCCACCGTGGTATAAATATCTATACGCACGTATTGAATATTTATACCTTACGTACGTACAGACATGCATAAAGAATCTAATAAAGAATTTTTATTCTGCGAATGAAGCATCTACGGATTTCCAGATTTAAAAAGATAGATCCTGTACCCTTGTCCGCTAAACTCTTAGGGGAGTAAATACGCCATTGCGAAGATTAGCATCAATTTGAGGGATTGATCCGAGATATAGATTTGCATTTCAATAGACACTGACTAAAGCCCTATTGATGATTTTAAGCTTAATGATCAGCGCAGTATTTTCAGAGACGCATTTTTATTTTCACTGACTGTTAGTTTAACACCATAACACGAGCGTAAACTCCGTACAGGACTACTCAT
>NC_089755.1:55949297-55961797 GCF_040412425.1 Macrobrachium rosenbergii | reverse complement strand
GAAAGACCTCATAAACAGAATGGTTCCTCACGTAGATACCTCAAAGATGAATTTGCAATTCCTCATAATCTCTAGCCTTCCCAAGGAGGTACCGAGCATCAAAAGAAAGACCTCATAAACAGAATGGTTCCTCACGTAGATCCCTCAAAGATGAATTTGCAATTCCTCATAATCACTAGCCTTCGCAAGGAGGTATCGAGCATCAAAAGAAAGACCTCATACACAGGAATAAAGGGAAGAATATTTTTAGTTCCTGAGGGGCAGAGAAAGCAGCACAAGACTTCTCTCAACCACGTACTTGGGAGTGACTTTATGAGAAATGTTGACTAGGTAAAATGTCCCGTGAACAGCAATTGCCAGACCTAATTTAAACATTCAGCAACAGGTACTGTTAATTAGGTAATTTCGCGGGGGATCATTATCGAAGCAGCAACATTTTTACACGAGAAGCAACGCCGAGAGGAAAGGAAGAAAAGACGAAAGCAGAACGAAAGGGCACCAGCAGACAACAATAATAAACAACAAACATAATAAAATCCCATTATTAAGTATATTCTTCTTTCAGTCGACAGAGCCTTTCATTTTCTCGAAAGGGTAGAGAAACTTGACCAAAGCCAGCCTCTGGTCTTTCACGACGATATAGTTCATTTCAGATTAGTCTCGAGAAGGTGAAAGTACGTAGCTTATGGTTCAAACGCAACAAAAGCCCTCAAAAAAAAAGTAGTTCGAATTGTTATGTACAGGAAAAACAAGGCTCCTCCTATCTTGGAGAACGTATGATAAACGACTACAAAAACTGTCTGCAATTCATGTTTTTGTCATGTTTACACTCTATATCAAGACATAACATCATTTAGGCCGAAATAACACCGCGGTCGGAGCGAAGGCTTCACAAAGATACCTCTCTGGGTTCCACCGTAAACCCTGAAAGGGGGGAGCCCGAGAGTTATATATAAGGCCCGAAGTACAAAAACACGTGTTAATTAACGACACAAAGCTAAACCTCGTACATGATCCATAAGGACCAAGAGGCGGCTGTCCGCTCTAATTAATCCGATGGCTTTTATACTCCGTGACGTCAGAACGAAGCTCCGACTGGGCCAGACAATGGCCACTCCACCATCGGAGGTGAGATGTTTAACTGTACAGGGCGGAATTTATGGTAGACTCTGTGACGCTAGTGGCAGGGTAAACAAGAGTACCAGTTAGCCCAGGCATTCAGCTCCGGAATAGAAATAACTATCGGAGACCATTATCTTCGGGACTTAATGGATACCGTTTAAGTTGGTCCATTATTGTATATATTCAAACGAGGCAAAAACCTTTGACCGTGGCAGAAAAGGAAAGTCACAGAGAGAGAGAGAGAGAGAGAGAGAGAGAGAGAGAGAGAGAGAGAGAGAGAGAGAAAGAGAGGGGGGGGAGGGGAGAGTTTCCAGTGGTGATGTACTTGCCACGCATGCGCACATGCATATATACATACATAATGCACGCGTAATTATAGCTACTAAACTTACAAGGAAAATGGTACTTGAAGTCGGTATTTTGCTCATCAACAATATATATATATATATATATATATATATATATATATATATATATATATATATATATATATATATATATATATATATATATATATATATATATATATACTTTGTGTCTTCTCAAAACTACAACAAAGTTACAATTTGTTTTTATTTACACGCAGATTATACTGTCTATCTGAAAGCACCAACAGCAAACTAGAGAAACCACGAGATGGCTAAATTTTTATGTAACAGAGTACTTAAAATAAAGAAGAAGAAGAAGAAGAAGAAGAAGAAGAAGAAGAGAAATTCTCGAGATTTTCAGCTATCTGAATAATCCTACGAGTACGATGAAAGCTGAAAGATTTAATGTCCAGAACGTGTAACGAATTATGTATGATAATCCCTCTTCCCCAAAATCTGTTCAAGTGATAGCGACATTGCTTTGCATAGCTTTCAAGAATCTATATCTATAAAACGAAGAAAATGATTCTCGGAAACCTCTGTTAGTACCTAAAATCTGTAATGGCCAAAAATACCCGCTGGGATGCCATCAATGTTCCCTTCTTATTTCCAATGAGTTTGGCATTTGGGGCACTTACAAAAACCGAAAAAAGAGAAATAAGACACAGAAAAAAAAGGCTAACAATTATAGTTAATCCTTTATTACTTAACGTCAAGGAAAGAAAAATCGTCGAAAATAATTTCTTCATACACGAAGCCGGTTAAGAATATATATATATATATAAAAAAAACATTCCTGATCTGACAGCTTATCTTCAGAGGAAATGAATCGTTCTTTGTGGAATGTGTGACTTCGCTAAGGAAATGTTCTCGAAGAGAACGTCAGTCAAGCTATCATCCACAAACTGGACTTGGAGATTAGCTCTCACTTGTCTTTCTCATACTCCTCATTAAGACACACTGCCGCTCGCACCAGACAGCTAATGTCAGTTACACGTTTCATATAGAAGAATAATCATACGGGTTACTGCCTAGAACTATGCAGCGAGGTTTTCGTACTTATTCTCATTCCTCTGGATCTCGGGCCTTTATGTGACCCAAGGCTATTTGTAGCAGACTGCCAATGCCTGGTCAAGTTTGAATATGTTTGCGTATTCTTTCAAGGCAGGGGCGTTAACCATACGTCGACTCCCCCTTGATATATACTTAGCCATCTTTATGTCAACTAAGCTTCTTGTACAAGAGCCTCTCTTGAGTGATTGTGAAGTATGAATAGGCACTTGTGGATCTTTGGATCAGTCCTACCAACTGAAACCCTCTTCTTTTATCCGGACTTGGAGTGACCAAGGCCTGAAGAAGAGAGGTCTTGGCATAAACCCAGTCATGGCGATCTCGCGCAGGCGCAGCAGCAGCTCTCCCGAGCCCCATGTACCACAGGGCATACGAAGGTAAAGTCATCCGAAGTCGCTAGTGGGTATGCAGCCCTGACCTCTTCCATTATTGGCACGTTCCCCCATTGTGGCGAGAGTGACAATATCTTCGTTTACGACTCCAATTATGGCCAATGGCACATAAAACGATGGAGCTCGGTTTTTGCTTATCGAATTCCTTCCACCCTCACCCCTCTCGTGGCTGTCCGATGATAAATCATGCCGTATTTCAAAAGATAATAAAAGGCTCCTATAATTTCCTTCTCTCTTTTTTTCCCCCCCCCCTGCCTTGCATGAACAAACTAACGGGTTAGAGAAAGAGAAAGGGAGTTCATTCAGTTTAACGACGTACTCTCAAAACTCAGATCTCTTTTCCGTTTTCTATTTTCTTTCCCATTTTTTTTTTACTCTGAGGTTTCCCTTCTTTGAAATAGAGGTTCAGCTTTTTTTTTTTTTACAAGTTCGACTTTTTTCTGTAACCACTCCTTTTAACTCTGGTTCAATTTTCTTGATATTATTGCAGAAAACTTCCACTGAAGGGTCGAAAGTGTCAGAGGATTCAAATCATATATATATATATATATATATATATATATATATATATATATATATATATATATATATATATATATATATATATATATATATATATATATATATATATACATATATATATATATATATATATATATATAAATATATATATATAAATATATATATATATATATATATATATATATATATATATATATATATATATATATATATATATATATATATATATATATATATATATATATATATATATATATATACATACACACACAAAGCATAATCATTCTCAAGCAATGCATACACTCTATAATTCGACAAGAGAAGAAGAAAACTCGAAATGGTCAAATGAAAACAAAACAATGTTTTTAAGACACAAAGAAAATATTATTTGTTATCTTGTAAAGTGATAATATGGCCAAAACAAACACACGGATAAACACGGGGAATAAAACATGAGAGGACCCTTTTAGAATACGTCTTGATAGTCGGGGAGATTTTGACAGCTACCACTTAACCCCTGCTGACCTTCTCCGTGACAAGATAAGCTAAGCTTAACAATGAATTACGACCTAATTGCAGCCGACGGAGAAAATGAAATGAAAATGTTTTAACTCTAATATACTGATGTATATTACACGTATATATAATGAAAGCAAGCATGCATACTTCAGTATACTTCATTATACATACGTGTATCATACACGAATATATCCGAGTTTAATGGTTTCATTTCATTTTCCACTGCCCTTCATACGGTGTGAAAGTACGCCAGGCTATATATATATATATATATATATATATATATATATATATATATATATATATATATATATATATATATATATATATATATATATAGCCTGGCATACTTTCACATTCTATGAAGGGCAGTGGGAAATGAAATGAAAATATTAAACTCTGGTGTACTGATGTGTATTACAAATTTATACAGCGAATGCAAGCATGTATACTTAAAATACAGCCCTGGCATACGTTCACACTAGGTGAGGGGCAGTGGAAAATAAAATGAAAACATTAAACACTGATATACTGATACATAATACACGTATGTATAAAGAATGCATGCATGTATACTTACATAACCTGGCATACTTTCACTCAATCTGAAAGGCGCAAAGCAAGACGACTTCCCACTTAATAAAAATGACACATCATCCCATCTCTGAGCAGGTTGCTTAAAAGATATGTACATATCTGTATAATGAATGCGAGCATGTATACATATATATATATAGCCTGTTAAGAGCAGAAAGCAGGACTTCTTATTTAATAAAAAAAAATGATACATCACTACACCCGCTAGCAGGTTGCTTAAAAGATATCCAAATGGTGTTTTCTTATAACCAACAAACATCTAATCCATTCTGACGCTTTGTACAACTTTCAAATATCATTCTGTCATTCTTAAAGGAGTGTTCATTATAAGCTAAGAGCTGACGCCTTCCTAGTTAATTGCTCCAAGACATAATGATAAAAGTTGACTCTCATCATTTATTTACTCAAGATTTTGTATTACCGGTTTTTTTTCCTGTAAAAGAAAACTATTATGACGGCTTTGTCTGTCAGTCCGCATTTTTTTCTGTCCGCCCCTCAGATCTTAAAAACTACTAAGGCTAGAAGGCTGCAAATTGGTATGGTGATCGTCCACCCTCCAGTCATCAAACATACCAAATTGCAGCCCTCTAGCCTCAGTAATTATGATTTTGTTAAAGCGTTAAAGTGAGCCATAATCGTGCTTCTGGCAACTGAACAACACAGGCCACCAGGGCCGGCTGAGAGCTTTATGGGCCGCGGCTCATACAGCATTATACCGAGACCACCGAAAGATAGATCTGTCTTCGGTGGCCTTGATTATACGCTGTACAGACAACTCGATTGCCCAGAAGGAACTTCGGCGCCTTTTTTACTTGTTTAGATTAGCCACCAATCTTCTTGACCCCGAGTCAATCATCAGGCACACGAACAGTTTCGACAGAGTAATTGTTGTCCACAATTAAAAGGCTTTCTGCGAGGGAAACCTAAACTACTACTTTCTAAGATCTTCGCATTCCTTCATTGTAATTATATTTGCTTAATAATCTTCTGAATAATAATAATAATAATAATAATAATAATAATAATAATAATAATAATAATAATAATAATAATATTACGACTTTCTAAGATCCCTCGTATTCCTTCATTGTAATTATATTTTGCTTAATATAATAATAATAATAATAATAATAATAATAATAATAATAATAACAATAATAACAACAATAATAATAATAATAATAATAATAATAAAAATAATAAAAATAATAATAATAAAATTACTTTCGAAGATCTCTCACATTTCTTACATTGAAATGATGTTTCCATAATCTTCTGAATAATAATAATAATAATAATAATAATAATAATAATAATAATAATAATAATATATTTTTCAGATTCTTGTCTCCCTCCACGAAATACTATTTTCTATAAAGCGTAGCTATAATAATAATAATAATAATAATAATAATAATAATAATAATAATAATAATAATAATAATAATAATAAATAATAATAATAATAATATAATAATAATAATAACATATTCACTTAAATCTTCGCTCCCACGAAACACCACTTTCTATGAAGTGTGGTTAAAAATGTACTGGAATTCATGTTTCCCAGATAAGTAGGCATCAAGTTGACGGGCGAAAGCAGCGAGAGAGAGAGAGAGAGAGAGAGAGAGAGAGAGAGAGAGAGAGAGAGAGAGAGAGAGAGAGAGAGAGAGAGAGAGAGAGAGAGAGAGAGAACTTCCTGTGAAGTGCATTTGAAGTGCATTTAAAACTTTGCAGGAATATATGCTTCTCGGATAAGTAGGTATGAAATAGAACGACGAAAGCAACGAGAGAGAGAGAGAGAGAGAGAGAGAGAGAGAGAGAGAGAGAGAGAGAGAGAGAGAGAGAGAGAGAGAGACTGTGCTCGCATCCAAAGCAAAGGCTAATGGTTATGAAACTTTCCTCAGCCATTTTTATGGCAGAGATAGCAAAAGGTCGAGAATTATAGCCTCTCCTTCCCCCATTGCTATTAGCCTGTGGAGGCCGCTTTCCACAAAGGATCTCTTGGCAAGAGCCTTTGTCTTAATCTACAGAAAGGATTAATTTACATTCTTTATTGCATTATTAGCTTAAGGAAAATATTGATGTTATCCAGGACCTACGGACAAAGGTATGTCAATCATTCATGCATTTGAAAAGAAACTTTGATTCCTACACACACTCACACACACACACACACACACACACACACACACACACACATATATATATATATATATATATATATATATATATATATATATATATATATAAATAAATGTTAAACTTGATCACTGGCACAATCGTTCTGTGCATTATTACAATTAATAATAGGACCTCTTTTAAAAAGGATTGTATCTAACGGAGATTTTAATTCAAAAAAGTTATAAGCTTTCAAGGACTGTCTGTCCTCATCGTCCGGTAGGCGTCAATACTCCGTTAGATACCATGCTGTTCAACTGAGGTCCTGTTATTAATTTATATGTGTATAAATATATGTATATACATATACATAAATATATTATGTTCATTTAAAAATACTGTTTGTAATAATTATAAAAGACAACACAGGCTTAAATTTACGACACTGAGGTATGATATCCCTACGGTACATTAAAGGAGTCTTTGAATGTTAATAGGTCGAAAGCTCTCTCTCTCTCTCTCGTTGAGAAAATCGTATTTCAAAACAAAATGGGAGTATCATGACTGGCCCCTTATCTTCTTTGTCCATGAGGGCGTGTTGCTGAATTGAGGTGGACACTGGTGGAGGAAGTGTAATCTCTCTCTCTCTCTCTCTCTCTCTCTCTCTCTCTCTCTCTCTCTCTCTCTCTCTCTCTCTCCACTGGAGGGTTCTGGGGGTGCTGGCAAAAAGCAGACTCCTTAGTCAGCCAGTGGTGGTAATTAGCGAGAATAATGAAATCTTTTAAATATATACCCGAGAGCCTATATCAATTAAGGGAGCGAGGGAATATAGTCGGCAGGTGGTTTAAGACGCCAAATGAACAGGCTTCGCCTTATGTTAGACTTGATGGATCAGAGCAATCAAGAGATTTAGGCTGAAAGGAAAAGATGTAAGTGCGTCCATACATCAACTGATATGATTTCTAATTATGCTTCTCATCTCCCCTCGTAGCATCATCTTTGACGAGCGGGAGGGAGAAGAAGAAGAAGAAGAAGAAGAAGAAGAAGAAGAAGAAGAAGAAGGAGAGATAGGAACGGAACAAGGGAAGAAGAAGAAGAAGAAGAAGAAGAGATATGAATGGAAGAAGAAGAAGAAGAGATAAGAACGGAACCAGGAGATGAAAAAATGGCGGAAGATGAATCCAAATAACATAAGAAGTTCAGAATATCTAAGGGAGGAAATGCAACATATACAAGAGAAATGAGTGAATGGACAAAGGAGGAGAGAAGAAGGAAATTATTGCAAGTAGTAAAAACACGAAACGAGATGTTTTCTGTGTTGACGTTCCTTGACATGACAAGAATGTGTATCACGTCACAAAATCTGTTTTTTGTTAATGGAGATCATGTCAAAGCTGGTATATTGGGAATTATACCAAGTCTAAATTCTGTGACGCATTTGAAGGCCATTTCCCCGTTGATTCTGAAGTTACAAAACTTGTCAGTATTCAGTTGGGATTTACACATGCCAGGAAATAATTCAGGCTCTGTGTCAGGTAGTAATATGTACATAGTGACATTAACTGACTGTATGTTTCTCTGTGGTATATTCATATATGTACATATATATATATATATATATATATATATATATATATATATATATATATATATATATATATATATATATATATATAGAGCCTCGATGGCTCAGTCGGTTACAGCAGCAGCTTCGGACTTCGTAGAGGTCTTTGGCGCGGGTTCAAATCCGCAGCCGACTGATCAGAGAGGCAGACACTTTGCTATCCGTGTAGACATCCCGGGATTATATATGTAATCAACGGATAGGTTTGCTTAAAAAGCAAATGGGTGTTACAGACTAAATACACACACAAAACAAAGCCACTACAACACCTTCTAAAAACATAACAAACATCTCACACGTCTCGAACTCTCGCCCTACCCGCGCAACAACTTCTTCTCGCTGCTGGGAAGAAAGCGCGTTGGGTCGGGTATGATACATGAAACATATGCTACCGGGGTCTAAGCGATGTCAGGCAGGGCAGCCGATCGAGACTACAGGTCTACCCCAAACCCAAATCAAAAGTCCTTCAAAAGAAGGCATCGTGCTTACCCCATACAAAAAATGGGAAAAAAAGCACGTTAAAAGAAGAAGATATATATATATATATATATATATATATATATATATATATATATGTTTGTGTGTGTGTATATTATATAATGTGTATGTTTGTGTATGCAAAACCATGCACATACAGAAGTAAATATTGTGTTCATTTTCCAATTATCAGAAAGGCATAAAATTTCCACATGACTTAGTTTCCCACCCCCCTCCAAAAAAAAAAAAAAAAACAAGGCATTACTGGAATGGCCGCATTAAGCCCAGAGGCTCTCTGGGGAGACAAAGAAATATGAGATGTATTTTATGGATTGAAGTAAAGAATGTATGGACGAGACTGATGATTAAAGAGTACTTGTTCTCCACACGTCCATTGTTAGGCTTTCCAAGTTATTCAGGACTATCAAAAATCGTGACGATGCAAATAAGACGAATGAAAACAGTCTGAGAGAACGGATGAAATAACCAAAAAAAAAAAAAGGAAAAAAATCCCAGCCTTCTCTAAAGCATTGCATTGACCCTTGCAACTTCTGTATCAAGAATCTACTGGGCACTATTTACCAGATACGTATGTGGTACTTATTACCCAAAATGCCCTCTTAACTTGTCGATTTCTTCCCATTTTGGAAAATATGTAATCAGGCTTAACAGTGACAAACGTTTCCGAAACGTTATAAGGGTATTTGTGGTTAATATGTGGTATTTATTAGCCACAATGCCCTCTTAACTTCTCGATTTCTTCACCTTTTGGAAACGCCTGTCACTACGAAGCCTAATTACATATTTTGGTAAACAGCTTTTGGATGATCAAAGATGTATTTTTTATATGTCAGTGTATGAGTGGGTATCAGAACCATTAATCTTTTTGGCAAAAGACGCCTAGACCCGTAAGTTTTTGGGGTGGCGGGTAGCACCGTCAGTACACCTCACGTAGTGCACTGTAAGTATTATTAAAGGTTCTTTGTTGCAGAGTCCCTTAGGCCCCATGCTGCAACCCCTTTTATTCCTTTTACTGTACCTCCGTTCATTTTCTCTGTCTTCCGTCTTAGTTCGGTCTCCAACAGCCTACTGTCAATGAGAATATGGTAACAGAAATTACATTTCTCATGAGTCTTGCATTTTTTAAAAAATCAAGTAGCAAATGATAAAAAAATTATCGATTGTCTTAGACTCTTATTGTCCTCAATTATGCTTTCCCATTCTCTATAGTTACATTGATTAAATCTGGCTCTTCCCTGGTATTTCACATATTCAGCAAATGACTTTGATACCTTTGGAGATATTTTTCTTTCCCTTTTCCAAACTTGGCTAGAATATCATGAATCATATCGCAGCCCTAAACAAAAAAAACCACTGTATTTGGAATGGTTTATTCTATTCTCCTTTTGTCTTCCGTTTTCTGTTTACCTCAATTATTTCAGTTTAGCTTGATCACCGGGTTTTTACACAAACGGAACGACAGTTTTTTTTTTTTTCCAGCCAGAAACCCATTTGATTTGTGTGAGATCTTAAGTGTCTCGTTTACGTTAACAGTTCACATTTCTTCTTCTAGCTACCTGAAATCTATAACACTTCATTACACGTCACCTAAAAATGTGGATTTTAAATATGTGTTCCTGTACACGAATCTATCTACTGACGTATGTGTCTTCAACACGACACAAGGCTTATGTTTATGTTTTTATTTTCATTTTGCTATCCCCGCTTATACGTTCATATTATTCAGCATTATCCGTAACCAACTCTCTGATAAGAGCATTAAGACAAAGCAGCGTAAGCAAGAAACTGGAAAATGAAATACTGAGGTTCATTAAGCCGATAAGCGAGGAGAAATTCTCGTAACCGCAGAATATTTTGCTTCCCACTCTTGCGAAATGAGAGCTGTGCCCGGTATGATGTTGACAAGAGGTTCCTTCGTTTGCATTCCTCTTTCCTAATAAACGAGGAAAATGGCCGAAATTCAATTTAATTTTCTTTTCTCTCTCTCTCTCTCTCTCTCTCTCTCTCTCTCTCTCTCTCTCTTTCTTTCTCTGGGGAACACAGCTGGATAGAATCGTTTTGAGAGAATCGCTTTTGAGAGAACCTTTTTAATAGGCAGAGAAAAGGAGCCCTGGATTCCACGGGACCCTCTTTTAATGGACTTTTAGCTGACGGGGGTCTTCCACACGACTCCCATAGCCGTCAGACAAAGACAAAAAGACGACAGAGAGAGAGAGAGAGAGAGAGAGAGAGAGAGAGAGAGAGAGAGACATATATATCGCCCCCGTCTAATAAAGAGACGTCCAGTAGTCTCATGCACTTCAGCGCCGCGGAATGCAAGCGACAGAAACTGGAATCAGACCAGGCCGGGGGTTTTCGGAATTCACAAAATGCGCGTTATGCCGCCGACTTGTGTCAAGTCATCAGATATAATGGCCTTCATATTCCTCGACTCCATTACAGCTACTGCTTCTACTGCTGCCCTTTTCCTTTAATAATGCGAAGATCAGGCTACGTGAACTAGCAGAGAACAGGAGAGGAGGCCATAAACCGAGACCTAAACTCTTCTTCTTCTTCTTCCTCTTCTTCTTCTTCAGCCAGCAATGAGAAACGATACGAAAGATGACGGCGTTTGTGGTCTTCCAACGTCAGGTACTTAAGCTCGTTTCCGTCCTTAATTACCTTACAAGGTACTCGAGCCGTTCGTAAGCTGTTGTGATCAGCAGAGTCCGCGCAATTAAGAGCATGACGAGCGCAGGATCAGTTATCAAAAACTGACAGTTTTACGTGTGCATTGTACGTGTTTATGTGAGAGTTATGGCCGAGAGAGATAGGAGAAAGGGAACCTTTTTCATCAAAGAAATGCTTCAGGTTTTCAGCCACGTAAAGCCGTGGAAATGTTGCAAGTTTCGGCTGGGCTGATCAAAAGTGGTAATGTTCCCTTAATGAAGCTGAAACTTAGGAGAAATATATGTTCAAATCTATACGTTTTGCTTCAACATTATACATTTTTTTTGCCACGAAAAGCCGAAGAATGATAAGTTTCTGCTAAGCTGATCAAAAGTGGTAATGTTCCCTTAATGAAGCTGAAACTTAGGAGAAATATATGTTCAAATCTATACGTTTTGCTTCAACATTATACATTTTTTTTGCCATGAAAAGCCGAAGAATGATAAGTTTCTGCTGAGCTGATCAACAGTACGACTTTTCTTACACAAACCGAAACTTAGGAGAAATATATGTTCAAATCTATACGTTTTGTTTCAATTTTACATATGTTGAACTCTGAAAAGCTGAAGAATTATTATAAGTTTCCGCTGAGCTGATAAAAACTGAAACTTACGAGAAATATAAGTTCAAATTTATACTTTAGCTTCAAGGTTACACCTTCTTCTGAACGTCCGTAGCATCAGCGAGAATGCATAAAAAAAATTTCCAGGCGAGAAAAAAACCTGAATCTTCAGTTTCTTCAGCCAAACGTAAATTTCCCCCCGTGGGTAAATACCCACGCAATCTTGAAATCGAACCTTATACTTCTGCCGAGTAATTACGCTGCTGATGAAAAAAGAATTGTGTGGCGGCTTAGGGCAGACCTCCAGGTGTAGAAATATTCACACCTGTGATTACAGCACATTTACATAATTAACGAGAGAGGAATGTCTAAAAGGTGTGATGTATCGCGTCGAG
>NC_089755.1:55899297-55946797 GCF_040412425.1 Macrobrachium rosenbergii | reverse complement strand
TATATATATATATATATATATATATATATATATATATATATATATATATATATATATATATGTGTGTGTGTGTGTGTGTGTGAGTGTGAGTGTGAGTGTGAGTGTGAGTGTGAGTGTGAGTGTGAGTGTGTGTGTGTGTGTGTGTGTGTGTCACACTCCTCTTTTTGAGGTTCCTCATGATGTTAACTTGCAAATTCTCAACAAAACTTTCTGGTGTGGGGCTGTTAACCCCATACCCAGTCTGTTTTTTTTACTATGGAGGCAACTCATTACAGTCGACCATCCTCCAGGTACATAATTCACAGCTTAGGTCAACAGAGAAAAATGGGGTTTTCAAGTAACGGACCTAAATACATCGCCCCCTCGTCGGATCGAAATTGGGATTTCGGAACTAAAAATTATCTAGCAGTCTTGTAACTCTATTATTATTATTATTATTATTATTATTATTATTATTATTATTATTATTATTATTATTATTATTATTATTATTATTATTATTATTATTCAAAAGATGAACCCTATTCATATGGAACAAGCTCACAGGTGCCACTGACTTAAGAATGAAGATTTAAAAGAATATGGTGCTAATTAAAAAAAAAATAACAAGTCAAAGGAAATACAAAAAGAAGAGATCAATTATCAGAAAAAAAATAATTAAACAAATAAATATATAATTAGATAAAATGTAAGTAAAAAAACAAGGTAACCTATAGCCATAGGCTACACTAATATGCATCTACCAACTACAATTTTATTCATATTTATTTTTTACCAGATACAACAACGTTATTCAATTAAAAATACAATGTAACTATTAGTCATAGGCTACAATAGTATGTATCTAGCAACTACAGTTTTATTTATATTTATCTTTTACCAGATATAACAACCGTTATTGAATTGAAAATCAGGTCACCTTACCGTAGGGTAATAGTTAAACCCAAAACAATATCACTTTTCAAATCTACATTTCTTTTTATGATTTGTGGTCGACTGTGTATGACCTCAAGCATAACAAATCTAGATAATAAATCCACTTCATCGTTTCATTGTATAATTATGACTTCCAGGCTTTCGCTGAATAGGTGTTGCAAAATATAATCATTACTGTTCTAGATTTTTTTCATTTTTATCTTGACATTTATATTTAAGAGTTATTATCAGAGGTAGTTGGTGCATGTAAATTTATACGGATAACCTTATAAGAGAATGTTTGAATATAAAAATATGAATACATGATTTACGGTATAGTTTCACGTCGTAGAAGCAATGTATATACTTGCACGTATACCTACTTGCACACACGCACGCATATACATACGTATGCATATATGTATACATACACACATATATATAGTATATATATGTATATATGCATATATGAATATATATATGTATATATATATATACAGGCACACACACATATACATAGATATATAGATATATATACAAATTTATATATATGTACACACATATACGTATATTGTACAATTGTACTTCGCTTGATTTCACACAGACATTTTTCTCCAGTTTCTCGTCGGCTGTAGTCAGTCACAGCAGAGCTATTAGCTATTAACAGCATACGTGCCCCGCATCAACATGCCCTGATCAGCCTCAGAATTTCAGCCAATACCTCGGGGCGAATTGGACTAGCAACCGCGAAATTAATTTGAGGATATCAGAATCTAAAATAAAAGTGATAAAAAAAAAAAAGGGCCCCCCATTCGTTTTTCTTGGCGTGTGTAGGACGGTTCTTGATATCATTAAGCGACCACTTTATCCTTTTGAAGCCTGAATTTCAAGTCGGTGGCACCTTTGGGCTTGTTCCGTATGAATAGGGTCCTTAATAATAATAATAATAATAATAATAATAATAATAATAATAATAATAATAATAATAATAATAATAATAATAATAATAATAATTTTGCGTCTAACTTCATTTGTTAAAAGTATTTCACGAGAATTTCAAGTCAGTGGCTCCATTGGTGGGCTTGTTCCATATGAATAGGGTTCATCTCTTAATAATAATAATAATAATAATAATAATAATAATAATAATAATAATAATAATAATAATAATAATAATAATAATTTTGCGTCTAACTTCATTTGTTCAAAGTATTTCATAAGAATTTCAAGTCAGTGGCTCCGATTTGTGTCTAACTTCATTTGTTCATACTATATCATTAAAATGACAAAACCTATCGGATTCAATCAGCTTACATTGAGACGATGATTTAATCCTGGCATTGCGCTAAGAACGAAACCAGTTAAAAGCCCATTTTGAAAGGAGAAATGACTGACTGGGTAACCTGTAATAATTCTGTGGTCTGTTGAAATATTTCTCCCTTCTTAAGGATTTATCATCCCACCGGTGTGAATTGTGTGAAGCAATTCGCTCAAGCAATTAAACACACACACACACACACACACACACACACACACACACACACACACACACACATATATATATATATATATATATATATATATATATATAATGTATATATATATTTATATGCAAATTAGATGTACGATCTAAAGCATTTTCCTGAAGTTGTCTAGTACCCACAGAACCTGGCTAAGGTTAGATTCTAGATCTGAATGGTTTCTGAAAGTCCTGTCATTGTATCCCCCTCCTTGCATTCTGTGAGAGAGAGAGAGAGAGAGAGAGAGAGAGAGAGAGAGAGAGAGAGAGAGAGAGAGAGAGAGAGAGAGAGAATTCCTTTATTGCCTTATCTATGCAAATGGAAGTTTTTATAGCTGAGATACTGCCCTGGCTACAAGCAGTAATATGTTCCTTGGCCTCCATTCGAAGGGCACGCGAGAAGACTGCCTGGTACCACGACCCACTGGTACGTAGACGATTTGAGCGATGCCGTAAGGCGTCTTACGGAGGTTTTACCTACGACAGGTAGTTCTTCTCTCCTACTGCTGCTTTTGCTGCTGTTTCTACTGCTGCTTTAAGCGGAAGGCGAATTGGGTAATGATTAACATCGTTGCCTCTGAATTCTTTCACGAGATGGACTGGAAATGGATGTAAGGTGTTGATCTTTACAGATGGAATGGATACTTGAAAGTTACGAGGTAGGTGTCCACACACACATATACAGTATATATATATATATATATATATATATATATATATATATATATATATATATATATATTATATATATATATACACACTGACATACAAGTAAGAAGATAAACACAGTATACACGCACGTATATATAATATATATATACACATTATATATATGCATATATAGATATATACATAAATACATACATACATACATATATATATATATATATATATATATATATATATATATATATATATATATATATACATTTATATAAATACATATATGCATTTATATATATATATATATATATATATATATATATATATATATATATATATATATATATATATATATATACATATACGTAAGAGACATTAGACACATTTATGCTCATTCTATATTTACGATTCCAGAGCCTTCGAGCTCGTGAAACTCAGCATTCCAGAGTAACTTAGTAAATCAACAAATTTGCAACTCATTCAGTGTTGGAATCAAGAGGACGAAGCAATACCATTAACAATATGAGGTAATGGAGCTTCTTACATAAGCATAAAGATAAAGGAAAGCACATATGACTCAAATGTAAGGCACAGAGCAATAAAAAACAAGTATTTACAAGCAATGCATTCACATAAATGCGCTTGTACGCGCACATCCGTACGTACGTACATACACATAATATATATAAATATATATATATATATATATATATATATATATATATATATATATATATATATACATATATATATATATATATATATATATATATATATATATATATATATATATATATATATATATATATATATATATATATATGCTAAAGGTTAGGAGCGCCGGCTTTGATAAGACAATGAACCCTTCTTCTTCTCCTTCTTCTTATTCTTTTTTCAAAAGCATTCTACCGACTGCCTATTATCCCTCGCCCAAGGTTTCGATTCCAATCAAAGGTCCATTTAATTGGAAGCAGCAGTTAAAGGGTGTTTCCCTTGCTTGGACACCGGCCATAAAGTGAAGGGTTGCAAGCAAAAGCCCAGCCTCATCCTACATTCTAAAGGCTCCGTCTAATTAACCCCCCTTACTGTTGATGTAATTAGACTCGGTTCGTATTATGCAAAGTTCATGGACTTGTTAGAGATCGCAAATTAATGCTTGCATAAATTACGGTACTCCGGCGTCACCCCCCCCGCCCCCCCGGCCTTTATAATGGCTGGCGAGTTATTCTAAAACATTCACAGCACAACAAAGGGTCTCTGCAAGAGACTTTCCCTGCTGTTTGGAGATATGAAGGAGTCGTATGTCTCCTGAGTAGATATATATATATATATATATATATATATATATATATATATATATATATATATATATATATATATATATATATATATATATATATATATATATATAAATATATATATATATATATATATATATATATATACATACTAGCTGGCCCAATTATGACATAAAAGATAAAAAGCTTTGGTATACTCAACTATGCAACAGGAGACACGTGTACAAAATAGTGGAGACAATTTTAGGTCAGGTGTGAAAGCAGATTACCAAAAAAAAAAAAAAAAAAGGTAATCAGTAGTATGGGAAAACAGGTATAAAACAGGTACATTCTCATAGTCTCCATGAAGAATGCCTAAAGTTTAAACTCAACAAACAGACAAAAATATCTGAAAATAAGTTTTTTTTTACTGAAGAGGCAGGGAAAATGGATTAAGGTGCATTTAAAAAATAATAAGAGCAAGAGAGTAGATCACACATTACACAGAACTGACGTGCGAGATGAATGGGGGTGATAATCTGAGTAAGATAAGGTGGCAATATGATGCAGCAGATAATATAAAAACAAGTTCTGAAGGAGAGGGAGAGAAGGTTAGATGAAGAGAATAAAAGGCTTGGCGAGAACGCGACCTGACGTAAAAATAGTTTGGAAGACAGCGAGCCTCAGAAGTAGGGTCAAAGAGTAAATGTAATTAGGGGTAACATTACGCCAATAAGTAAATGCTGACCGAGGCAGTAAAATGGCAGTAAAATGCAAGAATGAGAACCTTAATAGATATTGTAATTATTTGAATACTTACAATGCAATAACAAAATACTTGGCTTGGAGTTACAAGTGGTGTGCGGTAATGAATTGACTGACTGATTGCTTTGTGAAATTTTGGCTGTCACGTCAAGCACTGGGGTAATTTCAGCCATTCAGCGCTTAAGACAGTGAAAGGGAGTTGGAGAGGCTGGACAGCAAGATACAGAGCTCCAGGAAATGAAGGAAGTGGAGTACAGAAATCTAAAAGTGGAACTGGGAGAAAACCCCAACATACCTACGGTAACAAGTCACAGTTTGAGGTGTTGTACAGACAGATAGCAAGATCGAAGAGAGGAATAGGTGACAGAGGTAAAGTAAAAGGACACGAGCGTTTGGTTTTGATCATAAAGAACCCTCTCTTCTGAAAACGTGATGTTGGTGAGAGAAATATGTTCTATCAGTAAATAGATAGAGGGTTTGCTAATCAAGGGAACAGGGTATCGCCCGGCGGTGAATATCTATGGAGATTTGAATCATCATGATATCTGGGTTAACGGAATAAGTTTAATGTTGTTATATGTCTGGTGACGTTCACAAAAAAAATAAAAAAACAGACACAAAATAACAGTGTAAGAGAGTGAACAGCCGATGATGCAAAGTATAATATTTAGTCAAGTTTTTCATCGATATTAGCACGAGGCAAATTTAATTTTCATCTCATACGTTTATCAGTTTGTAATATTACCCTCAATCATTTTATGTGAAAGCAAAGTAGAAAAATAAAAATAAAATCGCATCAGTACTTGAATATCTAACTGTAAAAACGAGAAAAAAATGGAAGTTTTTCAGTACAGCATTATACCAAAAGGGATTTTTTTTTTTTTTTTTTTTATTCGGTCCGACAAGAAACTCCCACGAGCTTACGGTACATCCTGGACTAGCCTTAATACCTGCAGGGAAACTATGGCCAGTAAACTGAGTAACAATGCAGCTGCATTGGACAGCTTCCCTCCTCTATGTTAAAAAAAAAAAAAAAAAAAAAAAAAGAATGAGGGTGCGCAAACTCACTTATGCAGATAACCTCAGAGACATTAGCTATTGAAATTTATTTGTACGGCGTGGATGCTGATATTTGCATTGGATGAATTGATGGGTTAACTTTCTAATATATATATATATTTCGGTCTGGGAACTCTAAAGATTATCCACCAAGTAAACAAAAACAAAAGAATTCATTAACAATTCATTGATCGAATAACTTCATTTAAAAAAAATTCAAAACTTAAAGGATTATTAGACTGCTTTAGTGACTATAATAATAATAATAATAATAATAATAATGATAATAATAATATCCTTTATTTAAAGGATATTATATAGAAACAAGATAGTACACAAAATTGAGGTCCACGTCCTTCTGGAAAAAGAAAAAAAACAATCCACAGAATAAGTCAAGACAACAGAAAATATAACACGTTGAACCTAAGCAACGTTAGGGAAAAGATGTTGCTTGTACTGTACAATGACATCAATGACCATTTTATGCTGGAAGCGCAAGGCAAAATTAAAAACATTTGAATTCATCCTAAGTCCAATTTCAAGATCAAAGGATAGACGTTTTGTGAACTATACCTGCTAGGTAGGATTATCAGTTTAATATCTTAATCTGTAGAAAGTACAGCAAAACTACAGCTATTTCAAAAGGGCTGGGATTCTCTGGGATCTACATAAATTTCTGAAAAGATTCCGAGTGGCTATTTGGTGCCTCATTATTGCCTACTTAAATTCGTTCTCATTTTCCATGACTACCGCATATCTGCTTGACATTTGCCCTGGGAGAAAGATCAGAGGGCTGGATCCCCCATAAATATTCATTTCGAAATTTCACTCGCGTCCTGAAAATAGGTCGCCAAAAATTTTCAAAAATGCATTTACATTTTTCATAGCTTTTGTCTTTTACATTAATATATTGCTGTTGGTCCCATTTAATCTCCATAACAATGTTCTCGCAAGAGAGAGAGAGAGAGAGAGAGAGAGAGAGAGAGAGAGAGAGAGAGAGAGAGAGAGAGAGAGAGAGAGAGAGAGTGGTAATTAGCCTTGGAAATAATTATTTACAATTATCTCTGAATCAAAGTCATGCTAACAGAATTAATCATTTAGCTCATTATGAAAAAAATATAAAAAAATGGTAACTAAGGTTCTTTTGATCCGTTGTCCTACAAAAGTTTGAAAAATGCAGTCACAAGGATAATATAAGACCATTATAAAAAATTTGCTACATAATGAATGCACCAAACAACACCAAATAATAAACTGAAAAACATTTTATGACTTCATATCCATACAGTGGTCGTGGACTACTGCCAACTCCATAAAAAAAAACAGAAAATAATAATAAATTTTTAAAAATTAATCCACAAAGAATATGCTCGGAAATGAAGCAGTTACTCATTTCGTAAATGAGAAAGTGATATATATAAAATGTGAGTCATGGCCAAAGACGTACCCGGACCGTGGTTAATGTCAGAATCAGTTGATACGATCTCAGTAATTATGAAAATCAGCTGTCCGCGCAAAGAACGAGCCACGGAATATGTTAATCCCGCGACCAGTGAGAGTCACTTTTCCTAGGCAATGCTAAACGAGAACGGGGAAATCAGAACAGAGAGAGAGAGAGAGAGAGAGAGAGAGAGAGAGAGAGAGAGAGAGAGAGAGAGAGAGAGAGAGAGTCTGTATTGATTTTCAGTCGTAACATGTTCCTCTAGAAAATAAAAGAAATAATCTGATTAAGATGACTTATTTCTTAAAATTTTATTGATTATTTGTGGCTGATAGCTAAATAATATTCAGAGTTGCAATGACAGTACAGTAGCGCTTAAACTTAACAAACAGGTTAGAGCCTGGCCTTTCTGATAGGCAACAAAGTCCGCTAGGCAACCAAGACCTTTCATTGTAGCCTGCGCTAGCTAGAATATTTCCCAAATATAACTAAGTCATTCCACGTTGTTCCCTAACTTGATCTAACCCTTGCTTGACACTTAATATCCAATATAAGAGATATGTCTAAAAAGATGTATCACGTCTAAGATGGTAGCGTAGGGAAAAATAATCATAAGTTTCTATATAATTATTTTAACTTAATGCAGTCAATAAATCGTTTGTAACTGATTCTGCAAAGTTGAGGAAGCAGAGAGGTTTTGGTGAGTGTGTTCCCGTGAAGAAGGGGACATTTTGAGGCTAAAACGAACTGGATTCAGATCACCTGGCATCGGCGGCACTTATAATATTTTATGTTTCTTGAGTGTGTACAAACTACGTAACTTTACCTTCAGTATTACATGGTTTCAGATAACTGTGGAACCGGAATTTCACTATAGTTTGCTAACCAAAACCTATTAATTATGTCATATTATTATCTGTTTTTGTGACAAAAAATCTGCAAGGATTTCGTTGTCTACAAATCTGGGTATCGTCTCTACAAATTCAGAATTTTCGAGAAAGGCCAAAATCTCTGATCGATTTCATTCTGTAGTGTTCGAAATGATGCCAAAAGCATTTTTAAAAGTTTTGTGCCTGTATCCTGGGAAAGAAAGATTTAGAATGGAATAAAAAAAAAAGGAATTTCTTGCAATAGAGCGAGGGTTGTAAAGTGGCGTCCTCTATACGGTTATTGGAACCATTGTGTAAGTCATACGTACAAATTACATAAATTGAATTCATTCACAAAGATAGAATACGTATTCTAATGAATCACCTGGATAATAATATATTAATACCATCAAAATATTGAAAATCACAGTAAAACCCAACGCAAAATAAAGAAAAATATAAACCCGTGACCTTCAGGTACGTGCTTGAAACATTCCTCGCCCTCCGTAAGCTCCCTCGATAATTGCTGCCGAAGATGGCGCCCTTTGTGACCTCTCCCTCGTGCCCCGAATCCATTAGAACGAGCGAGTGCCCCTCGGGGTAATTGTGAGAAGAAGCTCCTCGACGCCACCTTTGCTACCCAGACACCGCAACGTCTCCGCAGCGGCGGAGACCCACGCGTTTGATGGCAACACCGGCGCGTGCCGCAACAGGATGTGACGTCACGGCTTACCAGTTAGTTCAGCTTGGGCCCTTGGGGAATCTAAACAAAGGAGCGCTTACTCGGCCGTGGGTCCACTTCATTGTGGTGGGTCTAGAGATTCAGCGTGGCGATTAGATTATGTCACGGAGAGGATAAAAGAGGAATAGAGAATGTCATTCAGAGGTATTCAAGATATTTGCGGAATTACCATAATGATTTGTTGGTGTGTTCTATACAAAACGAGACTTGCTTATTTTACCCGGGCAAAAAAAAAAAAAAAAAAAAAAACGTGGTGTTATCTTCTTGTTCGTGAAAAATACTTACTAGATGCTTATAATAGAAAATTAATATTATATTTGTTTGTACTTAAACTAGCTTTTTTTCAAAGATTTTATATTTCAGTGGGATTGCAAATTATTGCAAAATTTATTTTCCTACAAATTATGTTCTGAGTATATGATAATCAAGCTAGCATCAATATTTCTGAATTAAACGACATTCAAATGTACTGATGCAATAATCTAAGCGTATGGATTCAACAGTGTACAAAATCTTATTGTAAAGAACTTTAAGCACATATATTTGGAAAGACCAACATCCGGAATGCAATATAAAATCATCAATGGCGAAATGTTTGCCCATGACGCGTCAGATGTCATGGATCTAAAGAGTTGATTGTGTTTCGAAGAAGCATTTTTATGAGGAATGCTACACTTGGTATACGAACATTATCAAGGAAATTGCTCAATTCTGTTAATGCCTGCATTGTGCTGCAAGCAATTTTAAGTCAAGATCTACCTATCTGTCCAGCTATCTTCATATATATATATATATATATATATATATATATATATATATATATATATATATATATATATATATATATGTGTGTGTGTGTGTGTGTGTATGTATATATACTGTATATATGTATATATAATGTATATATATATAAATATATATACCCACACATATGTATAAATGTATATATATATATTATATATATATATATATATATATATATATATATATATATATATATATGTGTGTGTGTGTGTGTGTGTGTGTGTGTGTGTGTGTGTGTGTGTGTGTGTGTGTGTGTGTGTGTGTGACGCACCATGGCCTACGACATTGTAGGGTAATTCTTAGTATTGCATAGTCGTGAAAACTACCTGTTGTAAATATTACGTCCCAGAAATCACGTGTAATCCTCTTTCAAATCTTTATTGATTTTACTGTTGTGTCTGCAATAAGGAATCTTTATAAACTGATTAAAATTTCAACTACTTTACTGTTGCCCGTCATAATTCTCACGATTTCATTTATTACGTTTTCAAGTCCGTAGTATCTGTGGCTTGATAATTGAAGCTTTGTACACGAATGTTTAATTACAGTGCAAGCCTGATGTACAGTGTGCCCATGAAATTTCATGTGTGTGTATATATATATATATATATATATATATATATATATATATATATATATATATATATATATATATATATATATATATATATATATATCACAGCCTCACGACAATCCATTACGTCGTGGTACCCTGACGTCCAAGACCTTACGTAAATAGCCTTCCTGAGACGTGAACATTCTCCGTGCATGATTTGGAGGAAAAAAAAAAAAAAAAAAGCAAAACACCTGCTCTTATAAACGTGGTGTGCGTGGAAGTTCCCATTATTAATATATAACGCAGGCTTCCGTCATTTCCTGACCCAGTAACTCCTTGTGTCCCACACGACTTCGTTCGCGCACCCGCGAATTAAGCGTAAGAACGCGGGCCGTTCAGTAATCGCTTACGAACGAAGCTTTGTGGAATGGAAAGTGCGCAATTGGTTTGTTGCGAAAACCGCGGGCAGGTGCGTTCGCTGCGGAAGATGATTGCAGTTCTGGGCGGAAGAAATGAACGCCTCCGAAGAAACGAAGGCGGTCAAAGGTGAGCTGAGGAGACCGTCTTGCTGGTTACCGAACATGCGATCGCTTGCGTTGTTCGGTAATGGTATGCGGTAGTACGAGTATATTGTTTTGATGCTTAGCTCACCGTCGGCGATCATGGGAGTTACGACACCAATTTATAATGGCAGATAAAAGCAAATGCTGTATGAAACACAAGGAAGGGAAAACAAAAACATATGTTTCTGTTAAAAGTCGTGGCTATATTTGATATACTTCCCGCACACACACACTCACACAGAAGAGCCTGCACCTGGTGTGAAATGCAGTGGGCCACAGTGAGGCCCGGGAAGCCAAGACAGTGAGTCTTACCTCAATTTCAGCTCGCAAAAAAGAAAGAAAGATTCCATATCGCTTCCCACCAACACAAAAGCGTCCTGAACGCGCTTGTTCCTATTGTCGAACTCACAACTAGAATCCCCTCGCTCCACCCAGCTGACACTCAGTAAACATCCAAAACATGGGCGAGATAAAATAAAGAATTGAGTTACGAGAGAGAGAGAGAGAGAGAGAGAGAGAGAGAGAGAGAGAGAGAGAGAGAGAGAGAGAGGAAAACAGGCCAACCTCGTCGATATCGATTCAATTCCTCAGCGTTCAAACCGGGGCCCCGTTCATGGTCTATGCGAGAGGTCGTAAACACAGAAACTTACTTAGACCGAAAACAGAGGTGGGGGCAGTCGTAAATCGTAACCTGTTTCCCATTATGGATGGATCAACAATTCAAACGTCCTTTGGGGGAAAGGGAGTCAACAACTTTTCAATATATCTGCTCATAAATCTGATGGAATATCCTGGAGAAGAAGTTATTCTGTTCGAATTTTCCGCGGACGATAATCTTTCATTTCCCGGAGCCCTCTGTTATCGGTTCAGTTTTTCTTACTTTATCTGGCGTTCGAGAGATAAATAAATCTGATAGTTTAAGAGGAGAATAAATAAAGATTTGAAGGGTGAGTAAAACTGACATTTCGAAAGGAGAATTAAAGTAGAATTGGCTGAATTATCCCCGTAACCATGAATAAAGAAGTACCGCACATCGTATGAGTCTACATAGATCTGTTTAGGCGAAGATGACTCTTGAAGGCGTAAGTAAATTTGACAGTTCAGAAGGAGAATGAATGTAGATTTGAAGGCGTAAGTAAATTTGACAGTTCAGAAGGAGAATGAATGTAGATTTGAAGGCTGAGTGAGTATGAAAGTTCAAAAGGAGAACGAAAGTAGACTATGAGACTACATAAATCTGGTTAGGGAAGAGGACTCCAGCCGAGTGTGGTGCCCTTAGCTTACTTGTTGCTTGGCCTCGTCTGAATCAACATTCCTAGACGTGGTATCAATAAACACAAGTATGTTCGGTGTGGCCGGGATGTCCAGACGACTCTTACTTGACTCTTACCTCGCCGGGCTCACGAATTTTGTGGTTTTTATGTCTCAATTACCTAAACTTCAATTCGGATCAGCCCGTCGGTGTTTAAGCCACTCGGTCTAGGATAAGCGGGAGAACACCCTGCACTGGGAGAGTCTCTTGACGCCTCCTGAAGTACAACACTTGCTTGGAAGTTCTTGTTTAGTTCTTCTGTTTTTTTTTTTTTTTTTAGTTTTATTTTCCGTTCTTTTTGCATGTGCAGATGGGTTGCTTGCAAGAGATGGAGATTGGAAAAAGGAGAGAGTAACGGGTCAAATAGAAGTGTGTGTGTGTGTGTGTATATATATATATATTTCAGTGAATTCTTCTATAGGAGCAAAACGTCCGTATCGAACAAATTCTCCTTAGCAGATGAATTCTACTGAATATTTCATTTGGTTTATATTTCTCCTTATATACTCTTAACTACACTTGCTTTCGTTTTCAATGTCCTTCAGTAAAAGAATCCTAAATATTTTTTATTTTATTTTTGGTGCTAGTAGTCAGATATTTGTCCACTGTCATGTAGAACCTCATATACATAATAGCGTTACAAATATTGATAGCATATTGACTGGTAAACAAGTCATTGTTTTTTCATACTGTCAAAAACATTTAACAACTAACGGGAGAACAGAAACCAATTATTGCTCGACAGTGATTTGCAATATGCATTTGTTTTAAAAACAACTGCTAACTTCAATTACGGTCTCATTAAAGGGACAACGTATTTAACTGCCTAATCGTCAAGTAATTCATCTGAAAACGAATCCATTTGAACTTGATAAAATCCAGATAAGATCATACCCAATGAAACAACGACTTTCCGTTTGCACCTGTAATGGGGGGAGACAATTTCCTGCCCCTCTTAGGCCGAAGTCACCGAGATCCCACTGAAGCCGGATGGAAGTTACCCTAGGTCCTTTTGTCCAGGAATCTGATCCCCTTAAGCCCCGTCTTTGTTACCTCCCGGAATCAAAACACCCCCAGGTCGCCAAAAGAGGTGGTGAGATCCGAACGCTTATAGTGGGAAGCAAATAGGATCTGTCTACAGAGCTTCCGAACAATAGGTTCTATGACAGGGGGATTGTGGTTTATGATGTCTGGGTGAGAATACTGTGTTGGTGTCTTTCTCTCTCTCTCTCTCTCTCTCTCTCTCTCTCTCTCTCTCTCTCTCTCTTACTCAGGTTTTAAAAAGTTGGGGGATGAAACCTGTTTATGCTGTTTAAGGATTAGTAAGGGGAGACGAACCGGTTTAGGGTAATCGTACCACATCGTATTGACACCAACGCGCTGTGGGCATAGAGGTCACAATGCCCTCGCAAAGGACTTTCATTCATCTTGTCGGAGAAACAAACGGGCATGGGCCCAATGGAAGATGAGAACGGAGCTTAATCCTGGAAGAATGACTCACGAATGAAACTTTTTTTTTTTCTTCTCTTACAAATCTCAGTCGACTATTTGGTTACTGAAAGAGAATATCGGATGGAGCGAGGATTTCTCTCTCTCTCTCTCTCTCTCTCTCTCTCTCTCTCTCTCTCTCTCTCTCTCTCTCTCTCTTCTCTTGCTCATTTTCGTTGTGTTATGTATGAAGAGAGTTCTTACTGAATCGTTTAGATTTGAATTTATTCGTTATCAGTTCATACATTCCGGATGTTGAGTGAATTGGATATCCAGCATTTGTAGCTTAATGTTTATCAATATATAAAAATGTGTATATGAAAAAATTCACACACACACATATATATATATATATATATATATATATATATATATATATATATATATATATATATATATATATTGGCTGAAAATAAAATTAAGGCCATTGCTACTCGAGCTACCTAAATTCAGATCACCATCATTCGTAATGCATATTGACACGTAATTCAAGATTTCTTGCGGAACCGCTAATAATGGTCTGCAGAACCATAAGGTTCCCCCCAGAATCCTGGTTTGGAATCGTTTGTATACGCTGTTACTTCTGGGTAAGGACTACCCATGTCATTTCGATAACGGCAAAAGTGTGGTTGTGCTAGAGGATCTGAATGTGAAACTATGAGAGCTGAAAGGAAATTGAAATGGTTTATCAGCAGAGAAAATTTTGCCTTGACCTCTTTAAATTAAAATGTTCCAGCATTTTAGTCAAAGGCCTTTATTGCTTTCACGTTCAATTGCTTTCAAGTTCTTATTTTGGATTTTTTTTTTTGGTAACGAAAACCAACTATAATTGGTCCAGTACAGTACAGACTTCACTACCCTTATTTCTATATAAAATATAAGCAACTCAATAAGGTTCTAATTTTGACATTTTTTTTTTAGTAATGAGAACAAATTACAACTGGTCCAGTACAGTATAGACTTCACTACTCTCATCTCTGTATAAATCTAAGTAGTTTAATATTGCCCAACTTTCTGATGAACTGGAGTCAGTGTATGCAATACAGAAGTGGCAATTAGCGTCATGGTTTGTGCCCCTGGGTTAAAAACCAACCGATTCTCTTTGCTGTTTTAATTGCTGCAAATAATCTCTATTAGTCTTTGCTCCACACCAGTAACTTTGGATTTCGTTATCTGGTTCGTCTCTCTCTCTCTCTCTCTCTCTCTCTCTCTCTCTCTCTCTCTCTCTTCTCATTCTATTCTCCTTGCATTTCAATATATTTTTATCTATTTAGTAATTTATTAATTTACTTTTTCTTTTTTAGTGAGATATCTTCTTTCTGCATTTCCCTTTATATCTTCTTACTTCTTCCTAATGAACATCGTAATATTCTTTGGAAGCTTGAATTTCAAGTCAGTGGCCCCTTTGGTGGGCTTGTTCCATATGAATAGGGTTCATCTTCTTAATAATAATAATAATAATAATAATAATAATAATAATAATAATAATAATAATAACCTCTCTCTCTCTCTCTCTCTGGAGTAATCAAGGCTCTCCAACGAACACCAAGAGTGATCTTTTTAATTATGGGATAACAGTACAAGAAACTGATAATTACCCTGCGTATTACTTAATAACATCCCTTGTTAAACACTCGTGTCACGAGAAACCATAACTATAGTGGGGAGGGGAGGTCACCCCCGTCGGTTGCGAAATCTCATAAGGGCTGCTGCTCAAGCGAGCGAGGGCTCAAGATGGCATAAGGCCAGCTTCATCTGACGTTAAAAAAAAACTACGGCAGTAACATAAAAGTTGCGAAAGATTTGTCGTTTTTTTTTTTTTGTCTCGTCTAATGACGGGCAATTCGTTAACTGTGTTTACTCGGTGTTCGTTTCGGGATGGCGAAACAAATTAAGTGTTGTTGTGATTAATCTAGCTCCTGCTTTCTCTCTCTCTCTCTCTCTCTCTCCCTCTCTCTCTCTCTTTCTCTCCCTCTCTCTCTCTCTCTCTCACCACATGAACATAGAAATTGAAGCTTCTGTTACCCGACTTATTGCATGAATGCATGGCGCTCTCTCTCTCTCTCTCTCTCTCTCTCTCTCTCTCTCTCTCTCTCTCTCTCTCTCTCTCTCTGTGATCATGAACAGAGAAAATTAAACTTCTGGTACCTGACTTATTGCATGAATGGATGGCTCTCTCTCTCTCTCTCTCTCTCTCTCTCTCTCTCTCTCTCTCTCTCTCTCTCTCTGAGCATGAAGAGGAGAAAATTAAGCTTCTGGTACCTGACTCAATGCATGAATGCATGGCACTGATCTCATTAACTGGTGATTTTATAATCGGACTCAAGACTCGAGCCCCATAAACTTGAAGCAGGCAAAAGCACCCGGTCAATTGCATCTTAAGTCGTAGAAAAATAACGTAAAAGGAAAATCGACAGAGTATTAGGAATCAATGAGTGAATGCCTTGCTTTTATGTTTAACCAATCCAGGTAATAGCTAATCCTTAAATACGCTAAGGTTAGTTTGGTAAGGCTGGTTACGTCATGGGTTAAGCCTCATGGCCGAAAATTTGTCTATTCTTGATTACCACATTTAGCTCACTCACTCATTCACATTTTTGGCTTTTCGGGTCTCACTTTGACCCATTAACGGTCCTACCAAATTCTTAGGATCTGCTACAAGTTTAAGCAATGGTCTCTTGAGCTCATGTACGAAAAGAAATCTGCCAATTCGCCGATGGCAACCCACCCAAGTATTTACCGCAGTCAAAGTTTCCTATACCTTTACTGACAGCTATGTGGCAACGTGTTACAGATACGCTGCTGTCACGGATCATAATCTTCATTAGCCTGATCGTAAAATGTGATCGCTGAATATTTTAGCTGATTATTGACTTGGAACGATAAAAGAAACTGGAATATTCGAGTCCCGTTTTCTCTGGATTCCCGTTCTTATGGTTACTGATAAATATGCCTAAATAACGACAGAGAGGCGATGGGAATCAGTGCTTGATTCTCTGATAATATTTATATTTGACAGAAAATGCGATAACATTGAAATCTAATAGAAAAAGTGATACCATTTAAGTTTCATTGAAAATATGATAATTAAATTTAACAGAAAATGTGATAATGTTTAAATCTAATAAAAATATGATTTAATTCAATGTAAATATATAAGATGCGATACCATTTAAATTCAACAGAATATGTGATAACATTTAAATCTTACAGAAAATAAGATAACATTTAAACTGAAAATGCGATAGCATTAAAATTTAATTTAAAACACGCTATATTTCCTACGGTCACCTAGCTACCAATATCAAGGAACGAAGATTGCAAGCACGCTCCCGTCCTAAACAATCTCTAAAGATTCCTCGAGGATCCGAACGAGCTCCGGCTGAAAACTCAGCACCGTTCGAACACCTAATTCCTCACGAGGAATTATTTTGGAGCCGCCTTTGGTCTCATACCGTGCATGAATTTATCGAATATTTTGCAGCCTCCGATTCTCTTAATTATTGGAGGCGCTTGATCCAAGCCGCCAGTCTTGGCCAGGATTTCGGGTTTTTGCGTTGGTAATTACATCCAAGAATTTAGAGACAGTAACTGGTTGCGAGAAATTCAATTAATGCGGCTAGAAATATTCCCGTGGGGTCCTCGAGTTATTTTTCGTTTAATTTTGCACTGAGGTCAGTTGCACTCTGGTACGGATCGTATTTACATAAATATCATGGAGGGAAAATGGTTTTCTCAAGAAAAAATTTAAATTTTAGGGTATTAGTTATCTCCGGCAATGAGTTTGTTGTTCAGGGGAATGGGGATATCTCACGAAATCATCACAATAAAAGGTCTTCGCCTTTCAAATGATGGACTAAAGATCGTCTTCCAGTCGATAAACTAATATCTCTAAAATGTCATAACTTCTCGCAATGCAATTTTGACTTTTTCACTGTAAGATCGAGAGCTAACGTACAGAATGATTCACTGCCAAACCGTGATTTTATTTTTACTGTTTCTTAATATGAAATAGTTTTTTCCCAAGAGATAATATTAAGTTCGTGTCTGTTAAAAGTGACGAAGATGGTTGCAAAGTATCTTACGAGTAAATGGGTATCTTTATGGCGTTCCGTCATTATTTAATAGATAATATGACAGAGACACAGATAGACTGAAAGATGGAGAGAGAGAGAGAGAGAGAGAGAGAGAGAGAGAGAGAGAGAGAGAGAGAACGTTTTGACAGTGTCAAAGTGGCAATGAAAACCAAGGTTGTAACACATAAACTTTCAGCGTGTCTTACAAACTCGAGGCTACAAAAAGCAACCAGTGACATTTTAAAAATCAAGAGTGTTGGACGCAATTGCAAATGCTATCTAAACACAAAAGCCATATTCCCGTGTGGTAGTTTCTGACAGTTATTTAAATCCTTCAAAATCATTCGTGATCGTTTGTTCTACATCGATGTATAATATCCCTAAGGACACGACTTCCTCAAACCATTTGTAATGGATTCGTACATTTAACCCTATATAAACTTTGGTACTGACTGTTGTTGGTATGCGTTGGAAAATACAGAGAACATGCATAGTTTTAGGTGGTATGCGTATATAGAAAAAATACATATTTTTACAGTCGTATGGGCATGCGCATATTAATCACGGACATGCAAGCATGCAATGACGATTATTCATGCGCGGATGACGTCATGCGGAAACTAGATATATACTGTTATTCAATAATCTCGCTACCTACTTAATGATTACTTCAGGTTGCCTGTCATTCCTTGAACTAGTCAACTACCAGTGTCAAGCGTATCATATAATTTTGTTTTTAAATGAAATTCTTTGACAGAATTATATGTACGGTACTAAAATGTCCTCTTTGTGACTAGTTCATTCATCTGCGAAATTAGATAAAACTCTCTTTGGTCAGCTCTTGGAAGGGTGACCGAGAAGGTGTTCTTTTGCACAAGGGGCAAATTTATCTTAATTTTAATTAAGTCTTCTTTTTAAGGGAAAAGTTGTAATGTGATTATAGTAGGTATGTGGTAGTGATTGTTGTATTACCGGCTTTGTGGTGATAATGTGTGTGTATGTATACATATATATATATTATATATATATATATATATATATATATATATATATATATATATATATATTTATGTATATACATATATAATTATATATATGCATACATACATACATACATACATACATACATACATACATATCTATCTATCTATCTATCTATCTATCTATATGTATATATGTGTGTGTGTGTGTTTGTGTATGGTAACTAATATTTAATCAGCGACCTGTTGCTGAATGATTAATCGAGGCCATTACGTTAGCCAAACTATTTTAACTAGCCAACTAACTCATCTGTTTATTCAGTGCAACATTTATGCACGAGTTTGTGTGCTTTCAGAGAATTTAATTTCACGCTTCGGGGCCTTCGCCGATACTAACAATGCTGTTGCTAATTATGGGAAGCGAAACAACAATTAGTTGGTTGTTGCAAACGGGAGGAGAGGGTTTGGGGGCGGGGGAAGGGTTCGGTGTAAGTCAAAAATGGGTGGAAAAAAAAATGTGAGCTGGCGTAAAACGGGAGATTTTTGACAACATTCGTTTTCACTTTGGAAATTATGTTTAAAAAACAAATTCTATTCGCCTCTAAAAAGAGGTTAGTTATGTTTTTATATTTACAATGTCTTTGGGACTAGTGTTCGTTCCCTTGCGAGAAATTTCGTGAGCTATGTTATTGTTCAAGTTGTTTCATTTACTTCACTAAGATAACAATTCCTCCTTAAGATTTGTTGGAATATATTTGTAAACTTCGAAAGCCAGTTAAATTTCCAATCTTTTTGGAATCAGTGTTCATTCCTTCACGAGAAATTTTATGTTGTGTTATTATTTAAATTTGTTTCATTTACTTCACTCAAAAAAAAAAAAAAAACTCATCATTTGCTGAAATTTGTTTGAAAACTCTGAAAGCAAATTATATTTCCAACCTACCTGGAATCAGTGTACGTTCCCTTACGAGAAATGTCGCGTGCTGCACTGTTCAAGTTATTCAGTTACAAAAAAATTCTCCTTAAGATTTGTTAGGCGAGTAAATGAGCAGGGATGCTTTAAAAAGCAATGAGAAAGGAAAATACACGAGACACGAGGTTAAAGAGAAAGACCATTACTTTCAGAAAAGAAAGTTGGTTTGGAATGGAAACCATTTACACTCAGAAGAAGATCGCCACAGGCAAAAAAGAAGAGAAAAAATAGAAAGAGAAATTAAACAGAGAAGAAAAGAGATTGAAAAACGGGAAAATGGAAGAATTACAGAGATATTGAAATGCTTTCCAAAGAAAAAAAAAGGAATAGCTGCATAGAAGTGATTACGGGCTAATATTAGACAATTTAAGAAAAATCAAGAAAATATTAATTATTTTAGTTATTTTGTCATGCGTTCGTAGCATGTTAATAAATTACGTGTAAAAATTCCAGTTAGCTAAGAGAGAGAGAGAGAGAGAGAGAGAGAGAGAGAGAGAGAGAGAGAGAGAGAGAGATTACGTTTTTCGATTTTGATCCACGTAAATATGCATATATTTTCCTCTCAAAAAAATCCCTTAAAAAATCCATCAAGAAAAAAGTCTCTTGTGAAGAATGGTCCATAGTAATTTGAGTCATGGAAGAGGTAAAGGCAGAAGGGGAACACAGGAGATAAGAATAGAGAAAATGAGAGAGACAAAAAAATAATCGTAAAGTCTCGAATCAGCAAAAACTGCAAAAGTCAGAAAAAATACGACAGAGAGAGAGAGAGAGAGAGAGAGAGAGAGAGAGAGAGAGAGAGAGAGAGAGAGAGAGAGAGAGAGAGAGGAATTACACGGATCATGCGAGGAAGGAAGAAGAGGCAATAAAACAAGAGAGGGTAAAAAAAAGCAGCATGAAAGAAAAGAAAGGAGAAAATAAAATAGAAAGAGAACTTGAGGTAGGTAGGTACTGAGGGCGAGTTTGATGATGAGGTGGGTCGGGGGGTGGAGGAGGGGGAGGGGTGGGACGGTGGTGGGTGGGTGGGTGTTTTGGGGGCTGGGTGGGCGTGCAGGCGTCACGCACCTCGGGCAGGGCCACGCCCGGGTAACCAAGCGGTACAGTGGCACGGGCACTTCTATTCTCTCTCTCTCTCTCTCTCTCTCTCTCTCTCTCTCCTCCCCACCCCCCGACCACTACCAAGACAATATCCCCCCCCCACCATACGCCTTTACTTTGCCTTACGTGCTAGCTCTATCTATCTATCTATCTATCTATCTATCTATCTATCTATCTATCTATATATTTTATCTATTTCCCTCTGTTTGTTCGCTTGTTTGTTGGTTCCTCCAGCTCATTAATCTCTAAGCAATCTCGTTGTTACTACAATTGCTTACTTACATTGTTTATCTCGGTATATGGGATATTTTATTATTATTATTATTATTATTATTATTATTATTATTATTATTATTATTATTATTATTATCATTATTAACCGGCATTGTCTACCTCTGTATATGGGCCTGAACTGAAACACAGGATATTATTATTATTATTACTATTATTATTATTATTATTATTGTTCTTCGCTGGGTGAGCGGGTTCCGTTCTCAGCTACCACTCTGATGGTCGCGAGTTCGAATCTCCGACCGGCCAGTGAAGAACAAGAGAAATTTGTTTCTGGTGATAGAAATTCATTTCTCGCTATAATGTGGTTCGGATTCCACAATGAGCTGTAGGTCCCGTTGCTGGGTAACCAATTGGTTCTTCGCCACGTAAAATAAATCAAATCCTTCGGGCCAGCCCTAGGAGAGCTGTTAATCAGCTCAGTGGTCAGGTTAAACTAAGATATACTTAACTTATTATTATTATTATTATTATTATTATTATTATTATTATTATTATTATTACTGGATTTTCCACTCCTAAAATGTTTTTCTCAGTTTTTGTGACTAATCGTTGATTAAGTTATTCATTCTGGTTCGTTTCGTGCTGGATAAAAAAAAAAGGGTTGCTTTGTTTTCCTGAACTTCGTGTTTCTTATGCTTAAGAACAAATGAAACGAACCGTCGAATGTTAGTTTAGATTGCTGATAGATACACGCACACACACATACTTATATATATATATATATATATATATATATTATATATATATTATCGCTTAGCTATCGCGTTGGGGATCGACTGCTTTCGATATCACGTACAAAACCTAATTCCGACGGGAATCTGAGGAGAGAGAGAGAGAGAGAGAGAGAGAGAGAGAGAGAGAGAGAGAGAGAGAGAGAGAGAGAGAGAGAGAGAGAGAGGTAGGAACAGTTAAAGAAATAACCAGGTACGAACCAGAAACAAACGGCAGTAACTATTCGACTCAACGTTACCCTACAAATGGGCAGCAAAGTACATAGTATCACATTTACATTCAGGAAGCACCGTCAGATATCCTAAGCTGAAGTTTATCGAGTAATTTTAGAAATATGAAAATAAAACTCAATTGCCTTACCAAGTTACCAGCTTGTACAACATATTCACTCAGCCGTGCTCAAGCACCTCAGCGCACACTTGCGTATGCACGTGTGCACATGCGCGCCCGGAGGTATTTTCTCCTTTATCTAGAAATATGGAATGGAATGGAATATGGAATTTAGGTCAAAGGTCAAGGCGCTGGGGGCCCATGAGGTCATTTAGCGCTGAAAGGTGTAGCAGGAGATAGTCCTGGCAGTTGTACTGGGGGAGTGTGGAAAGAAAGATGGAAGAAAGAGAACATGAACGGAGACACAGCAAAAGGAATGAAAGGGGTTGCAGCTGCGGGCCTAAGGAACCCCGAGTCATGCCTACAGTGCACCGCATGAGGTGCACTGACGGCACTACCCTCCTACGGGATTTTCTTCAGAAATATGGATGAAATGCAACACATAGCAAGGATGCTAAAGGCCTCTGCTCTTGTGTCACGGAAGTCTGTATCGCAAGCTACGAGAAACTGGGAACTTTTAGGGACAGGGGACTATCCTAAACATACTACACATCTTGTATTTACCGGTACACGAGGGAATGCGAAATATGGCAGATTTCTAGATATAAGTCATTGCTAACTAATGCGCCACCTTTCCGAAGCGTAGCCAAACAGTATATCATCAGGAGCGCATGCATAGTAGGGGCTAGGCGTGAGAAATACTAACCTTACCTATAACGCCGTGTCTTGGCCTAACCCAAACCTTACCTTCCTAACCTAACTTAGGGCACCATGCCCTGACCAAGCGGTGGGGGCTTGCCCTCCCTGAACCTCCCCCCCCCCCGCCCGGTACCCCTGAATATCCCCGTCTCCCTACTCTGCATACTACCCTACTATCACATCACCTGATATGCATGAATGCTATAACTGACCTTTAAATGGGAGACCAGAACTTCTGCTCTCAAGTAGGATTTGAACTCGCGTTTTCTGAGTTGCAAGCACACAGCTTTGGGGGCGCTTCTACTCAAGAAAGCCTTTTTTTTCTCCCGTTCGGAAGTCAGGGAAGCTCCATGTGCCTGACTGCTGTTTGCCTCATGTATGTTTCCATTGGAAGCTCTTTCGCACCTGTGGATGACACGAGATAAATCCTTCCTTGAGAAATTTATATATATATATTATATATATATATATATATATATATATATATACATATATACATATATATATATATATATATATATATATATATATATATATATATATATATATATATATATATATATATATATTTACAGACATACAGACACGCATACATACAATACCTTAAAAGGTTGTAAATGTAAATTTGTAAAACACACAAGCTTTGGTCACAAACTGCTGTCTTGATTATTTTTTAAAACTAGCCTCTAGTTCTTTCTCAGGTATCATGGTAAAAGCAGCCCATATCTCTCTCTCTCTCTCTCTCTCTCTCTCTCTCTCTCTCTCTCTCTTCTCCAGCAGCGGTGGCTTTTAAAACATCAATATTTGAAGATAAAACCAAAGAACGGGATCTCTGTTCAATTGCATCCTATGTCCTCCTTTTCCGGTTCCTTGTAATTCCCCTTCGCATCCTCCTCCTCCTTGAGTCCCCGCTTCCTTCCCTCCTTCCTCAGGCCTCCCCCTTCCCTTCCCCCAAGGGTAAACCCTTTCCTTCCAAGGGAAGGAGCGTAGCATCCGTTCGTGAGTATAGAGTGTGGTTGGTGCACCTGCCGTGGTCAGGACACGCGCACCTGGGGGAAAATTACCTGTCATTCATAACGAGCAACAATCCCCCTCCCCTTCCCCAGCCCTCCTTCATCCCACCTCCCGTTTTCTGTTCGCCCTCCCCCGGGAGTCTCCGTGGAAGGGCCCACTTAGGTAAACTTACCCCTCCTAACATATCTGATTACCTGTTGTTATTCATCGCCTCGCCTGGAGATTGCTTGTCTGTCGGCTGAAGTATCTCGTTGAATAATTCTTTTTTTTTATGTTCCTGTGCGGGGCTAAATTTCTTCAAGCATTATTTGCTTTTATAAGATTCTATCTTTCTGTTATTTTGTTATTAAGCGCGAGCATCATCTGTTTGATTTAAATTTTGTCTTGCTGTTATATGACCAAGACGATTAGATGCATATGATAGCTCTCAAAATGCAATGCTGATCATTACCGGCTATTTTTAACCCTATAATTTCATTAATAGCAATATTTGGAGTTACCTGGAGAATGATACTTGATGATTGTCTTCAACAAATAACATGTGCTTCTGTAGCGAAAGCTTTCATTAGATTATTAAATCGAATATTAAAAAGTTATAATTTTAGGCTATTTTCCGGAGCTCCTCGGGTAACATTTCAGAACATTGCCTATCACCTGAATGCTGGAATTCCCTTCTTTCTTCTGTTTCCCCATTCTCTTGATCATTCCCGCCTTAAGAGGCAGATGGGTCTATCGCCATCAAAGGGCCGGTCCATAGGCACGGTTTTACTTCTACGGGACCTAATTTAACCTTCATTCACCATTAACATGATATTCACTCGCAGATTTGTACTGCCGTAGGGACTGTTATACGGCGTGATATTTAAATTACAGTACAGCAAAATGCAAAATTAACCTTAATTGAAATTGGAAGTGAGAGTACTTATGCATTATCAATACTATCTGGTTTATGGTTGCTGTGGGCACAGTACATTCAAGTACGGTAGTCTACAAGGAACAAGGGGAGCATCTCACTCAGTTTGACATTTGAACGAATGAATATCCTACTATAATATACTTAGTGGATTTACATGAACTGAGGATTATATTCTATCATTTATTCAGTATATTATAGAATTTAATGAGCTAAGGATAATATTCCATTACTGAGTCGTTATATCATTAGAGAATTCACCAGAGCCAAGGATAAACTTCTGTTTTTTTTTTTTTTTGATTGAGCTGGCTTTGTGGCTGCACGGGCTCTTGCTCACAGAGCAGCCCGTAAAACTTCTGATTAATGGACTACCGAAACTGCCATAAATAGCAGTACATATCTAGTTATTAACTAGGCAATCCTAGCATCCTGGAGAGACGAATTATCGAGAGAGAGACTGGGTCACAAACATTTTGGGCTAAACGGATCCGGGTTTAACCAGGACCCCCACCCCCCCAACAAAAAAAAAATGAAATTTGGCATTGAGGAACTTCCCCTAAGATATGTATCACCGAAGAGATATATAAAAGATGACCGGCGATAAACCTGACACTTCAACGGCGTTGAATGCGTACGGACAAAAATCTGAATATGGGATTTCCCTGTAGAGTGTCACGGATCCTTATATAACGCCCAGATCCCCATCTGCATATGCCCTATCCTCCCTTTGTTCTCGCGAAGGACCTTCGGAGTCCTCCGAAACGACGCGCGTGTCCTGTCTTCTCTTTCCTTGGCACAAACACAGACTCACTCCTCCTCCACGTCCTTGCCCCTTGACCATATCGACTGGCCCCGAATTCGTAATATTCCCGGCCGTGGTACTCAACCAGCCATATCCTCTTCGCATACCTGGGTGTCTACGGCCCATAGCAAGATCATTCCTTGAGCATTTTCCAATTACGGGGAGGGGCTGTAATGTAATGCTGGGCTGTAATGTAATGCGGGGCTCAAGACTACTGTCATCTTTCCGTCTGCGTATTTGCACGAACATCAGCGTCTTTCGGTGTACCTTGGTAATCAATTTACTTCCCGAAGTGTCTTCTACAAATCCATTGAAAAAAGAGCAATGTCTTCTATCTGTCCTATCTATTTACAGGAACAAAGTCTACTATGTGTCTTGTCTTTTGCCAAGCTATCGTAAAAAACAATGCTTTGTAAAAACAATTCTACTTCAGTCTATTGGTCAGGAGCAGTGTCTTTTACCTATTTGCAGGGAACATAATCTGTATTTAATGGTTTCATCAACCTATCGATCATAAATTGTAAAAAAAAAACCGTAAAATCTATTACTTCAATTACGCGTCAATCCATTTTCCACGAAAATTTCATTACTAACCCCGAAAGCAACATAATGAAATGATTCCTTACTCCATTACCTTTAGGGCTAACTTCTATTACAACATCCTTCACAAAACCCCCTGATCACGAATAAGAGCATTAAGGGGTAATTCTAACGTCGTAATTAAGCGGGTACAAGGTCGTAACACCTGGTCTTAATGAGCTTAAAAAAAAAACGAAAAACATGACTTAAAAAAAAAAAAGGAAGCCAGGACTGTCCGTGCGTTTCCTGGCTATAATAGCCAGCTGGTGCTGCCCATATTATAGTTTTTGCTTTCTTTTTTTGTTTTTTTTATTCATATTTTTAGTGGTTTCAGCTGCTGTCTCGACGCCACCTGACCGAATAGACATCATTCGTCATTCGTCGTCAATTATGCGAAAAGTAAAGTCTGAGTGATTGTGTGATTGTTCTCGATAGGTTACAACAGAAGTTATAATTACTAACACTTCGAAAGTTGAATAATTTTGCTTTAAGGATAATTTTTCAAATTGTTATTGCAATGACTTCAAGCTTTAAGGATCATTTTTCAAATTATTATTACAGTGACTTCAAGCTTTCAGGATAATTTTTCAAATTATTATTCCAATGACTTCAAACTTTAAGGATCATTTTTTAAATTATTATTACAATGACTTAAGCTGTAAGGATAATTTTTCTGATATTTCGTACAGGACTTCTTGGATCTTTGATAGAAATGCTTTTCGTGAATCGTTATAGAAAATCGTCTAACGTTGTCTAAACAGAGTTTCTTCAAGGTCCAAATGGTGGCACTTGGCACTCTGTATCAATCGTAATATAATGTATAATTCTATTGTCATTTATGACATTTTCCTAAAATTAGTCTTATTCTTAAACGCAGTGTTACCGTCATTAATACTAATGTATCACAGGCGGTGGGTCATATGACAGTTTTTGGGAGATGTATGATTTAAAACACTGTCAAGGATTCTGTAGCGTGATATATTTACATCGCTTGCAATTATTGCATCATGATCCGGTTTATGTTTTCTGTTAACTGACAAAGTATAGGAATTTTATATTAATAATTACGTTGATTTCTTTGGTGTATTGAACATCAATGCAGCTTCGCATACTAGATACAGTTCCACTGATTAAAAGCTTAATGGGAAGTATACGCACTTTACCCTCTCCACGCAAGGTATTTCTCGAAAGTCCACGCTTCCTACACGTACTCTGCACGAATTTTGCACGTACTTTCAAGTTAAGCTGCATTTTCCTCGACCAATAAAGTAGAAAATCTTCTGCGGTCATGTTGAATATCAAGTGTCAAAATGGACTTTTTTTTTTTAATCGTGCTTTTGAAGTTAGCTGAAGATCGACCTCGTCTTTGGAGTTGCATCGGATTTTTTTTTAGGGAACATTTTATAATTTTTATTCTTTAGATTTAATTCTGGTTGGCATATGCATCGGGTAAAACTGAAAAATAATAGGAAAATAGCCAATATGCGCCTTCAGTTACTCCCCTTCCTCTCTCTCTCTCTCTCTTCTCTCTCTCTCTCTCTCTCTCTCTCTCTCTCTCTCTCTCTCTCTCTCTCACGTCACTGCGATCCTCTAATCATATTAGAGCATTATAATCGTCGTCTCATCTCCTTAATTCGTCATCCCGTCAGGTTTTTGTCGCGACTCTCTTTTTCTCTCCTGCGACAATGGCTTCTTGTCTTCCCCGTCATCGTCTGCTCGTCCTGGAGGTGCGCAGGCGCGTCCGCGGGTTCCAGGGGGTGGGGGGAGAGACGGTCCTTTCGGCCACCTGGACTGCACCTGCCTCTGCGGTGGGTTCCGAGGAAGTGGCCTAATCGACGAAGAATTCTCCCGTCGAAAAGACGGAAGGGACGGAGAATTCCCTACTTGCTCCTGTCTAAAAGACGGAGGGGCCCTGGCAGAGGAGTGGCGTTTTTTTTTTTTTTAGGGTGGTTTAGGGAGTTTTAGAGGGTTTTAGGGGAAAAATGGGAACCACGAACAGTAAGTTTTAGGTTTTTTTTTAGGGTTGTTTAGGGAGTTTTAGGGGGAAAAAAGGGGAACCGTAAACAGTTAGATCAGATTATGCTAAGAAAACTGAATAAAAATAACCAGGGTTTGGTGGTTAGATCGCAAGAGACAGTAAAAAACGAAAGCAAATTTGAATGATTGAGAGAAATGGAGGACGAATAACACGAACTAAGAGAAAAAGCCAAAATAATAACATCGAGTAAAGTAGCCAAAGTAAAGCAAGAAAAATGAAGAAACATGAGCTGTTAAAACGTGACTCAATTATTCTCAACTCGACAATGAAAAGACTAACATTATACTTTTGAATTTCATTATTAATTTACAGATTTTGTGAATTAAACAGTTAATACAGGTAAGAAAGGCCGAGGGAGGATAAAATTCAGGTTATGTAAGTAATTGAAAAAAATGAAGATAAAATTCAGGTTATGTAAGTAATTGAAAAAATAAGATAAAATTCAGGTTATGTAAGCAATTGAAAAAATGAAGATAAAATTCAGGTTATGTAAGTAATTGAAAAAAATGAAGATAAAATCCAGGTTATGTAAGTAATTGAAAAAATGAAGATAAAATTCAGGTTATGTAAGTAATTGAAAAAAATGAAGATAAAATTCAGGTTATGTAAGTAATTGAAAAAATGAAGATAAAATTCAGGTTATGTAAGTAATTGAAAAAATGAAGATAAAATTCAGGTTATGTAAGTAATTGAAAAAATGAAGATAAAATTCAGGTTATGTAAGTAATTGAAAAAATGAAGATAAAATTCAGGTTATGTAAGTAATTGAAAAAAATGAAGATAAAATTCAGGTTATGTAAGTAATTGAAAAAATGAAGATAAAATTCAGGTTATGTAAGTAATTGAAAAAAATGAAGATGTAATTCAGGTTATGTAAGTAATTGAAAAAAAATGAAGATAAAATCCGGGTTATGTAAGTAATTGAAAAAAAAAATGAAGATAAAATTCAGGTTATGTAAGTAACTGAAAAAATGAAGATAAAATTCAGGTTATGTAAGTAATTGGAAAAAAAAATTAGAGAAAAATTCCAATGAAAGTTTGACAAGACTCATAAAATTCATGTCTCAAAACACTTGATGCGTAATAATAATAATAATAATAATAATAATAATAATAATAATAATAATAATAATAATAATAGCAACAGAATACGTGTCATCATTTCCTCATAAAAAAAGGGAGCTTTTGCGAATGAGAGAAAGTTAACAGACTGAGGAATAAAAGAAATTAGGTTGTGGTGAATTCGCATCCTTCCTAAAGTAGGGCAGAGTGAAAGCAGAAATGGAAATAATAACATAACTGATTGTAGAGGAAAAATGGTGAGAAATAATTGTGAGGTATGTATAGATATGTATATCCATACATACATAATTATATATATATATATATATATATATACATACATACCCACACATATATATATATGTATACTGTATATATATATATATATATATATTACATACATACATACATACATACATACATACATACATATGCGTATACAGATAGAGAGATGTATAAAATGCTTCACATAGGACAAACAAAAAACAAAAAATATTAAAATCGCAAATAAATTATACCCGACTATATAAATAATCGACATTAGATAACAATCATGATAACATATATTAAATATATGCATATTATTTCGAAGAACGGAAAGCGTGCAAAATGCTACTTTCCGCAATATATATTAGAGAGAAAACGTGTGCGGCAGAAAAACTCAGCAAAATTCGAAATGAAAAAAAAAAACACAAAAAAACTATCATGTTCCGGTTCATCTACAACTGCAGATATAATTATTGTAACGTGAACCGTTGCCCTGAGAACTTACCTTCACCTAAAAAAGGAAAAAATGTTCCGATTAAAAGTGGAATTAAGTATGTTCGCTCGCTCAATGATCTTGTGAAACCCTGTAACTTTGGCGCTCGGGAAGGTGATTGATGCTGTAAGTCAATGTGATTGATAGGTGGGGAAAGATCCAGAATGAAACTCTCTCTCTCTCTCTCTCTCTCTCTCTCCAATTTGCTATCTCCCTCTCTCTCCCCCCAACTCTCTCTCTCTCTCTCTTTTACCTCTGCTATTTCTCTCTCCCCAACTCTCTCTCTCTCTTTTACCTTTCTCCCCCCCCCCTGTAAATAAATACACTGAGATATTATGCATCTACTTTCTCAATTACTGAAACAAAATACCGTCAGTCAAAATTGCAATTTTCTTTTTTCCTGAACATATAAAATATAAGATTAAAGATTTTATGATCTGGATATGCGTTGAATATGTTGTGATGAAAAGAGTCTAAATGAAAAAAAAAAGTAAAATTTAGATTACTTACCATAAATTTGTTCGGGAATATTATTATTATATAAATTCTTTTTGGTTTATTGTGCATTTTCGAAATTCTTCGTGTTCATCACGTTATATTCCACTTGGCAATTGCGAGTGTGTATGTGTGTGTAGGAGAGAGAGAGAGAGAGAGAGAGAGAGAGAGAGAGAGAGAGAGAGAGAGAGAGAGAGAGAGAGAGATTGCCAATCTCCCGTTCCTACTCGACGTGAATAATTACCTTTTCTCACTGGTTACGTTGTCTGCGGTTTTATGGTGAATCTCCTCGCCATCAGTCGTGGGCACCTATCCCAAGCTCTCAAAAACGAGCAACGCCCTCTATCCCACCCCTTCCCCATTCCCCACACCCCTAACCCCTGCAAAACCACCACCACCACCGCCTCCGCCGCAACAAAACTTTCCCCTCGTGAGCATGCATGACCCCGGCAACGAAACCCTGATTTAGTGACTGTGCCACGCACCCACGGTCGTGTTCCTCATTAGCGCCGCGCGATAATTTGTAATATCGAGTTTTTGAATGGCGAGGAACCTCTCGCAATACTCTTTTTTTTTACTCCTGCGTAATCTGCTTTTAGCTGAAAGAAAAATAAAGCGAGTGAAAAGTATCGTAATATCGAGTTTTTAAATGGCTACGGAACCTCTCAAGATACTATTTTTTTTTTTTACTCCTCCCGCGTAATCTGCTTTTAGCTGAAAGAAGAAGAAAGCAAATGAAAAGTATCGTAATATCGAGTTTTTAAATGGCGAGGATCCTCTCAAAATACTATTTTTTTACTTCCGAGTAACTTGTTTTTAGTTGAGAGAAAAATAAGTAAAAAGTCGATGAATTCATTTCAATTTGAATTACGTGGCTGTCATCGCTTTGGTTATCCTTTTAACGGATGGGAGATGTGGCGTCACATACCCTGCTTCAATCAGTCAATCGATTATTGCAAGATTTCATGCATAGGCAAGATGTTTTTGAAGAGTATATATAAAAATATTTTTTCAGTGGGTTGAGTTACCGTAAGATATTACTGTTTGAAAAATTTTGATATATATGTATGTATATATATATATATATATATATATATATATATATATATATATATATATATATATATATATATATATATATATATATATATATATATATATTCATATACATACATACATATATATGCTTTATATATATATGTATATAAATATTATTATACCTATATACATATATTAACCAGTCAAAATTATTCATAAAAATAAACAAATCATCTAATTATCTGAAAAACTGATCGTATATTTCTTCGAAAACGAGCAAAAATAAAATATAACTTCCCTTAAACACACGAAATTGCGATGTTCCTGATCCTTACTTTCGGGCGGAATAATCATAATTATCTTTCCACATTTTACTCCGAGGCTTTCCCCTTAGTTTGCATGGCTATATTATTCTTGCCTCTACTCATGATGACTTCATATTTTCCACTACATTTTCATCTTAACATTATTTCTTAATCGCTAGAACTATTGGGAAGGTTTCGCCAGACCTCCCAAAATTTAACTTTTTCTTCATTACTTTATGTGAAAACTTTTTTTTTTCTAGGATTTTTTTTTTGGGGGGGAGGGCGAAAGAGGGGGGGAGGGCTCTTATTTACGCCCATTCTGGTCTCATTAATTTCAAAGGAAAATAGTTCAAAAAATATTCCATCCTGATTTCAACCATTTCAGTAGAAAATAGTTCAAAAATATCTTATCCTGAAATAAACAATTTCAGCAGAAAATAGTTCAAAAATATTTTATCCTAATTTCAATAATTTCAGTAGAAAATAGCTAAAAAAATATTCCTATTTCATTTCAATAGTTACAGTGGAAAATAGTTAAAAAAATATTCCGATCTGATTTCAATAATTTTAGTGGAAAGTAGTTAAGAAAATATTCCTATTTCATTTCAATAATTTCAGTAGAAAATTGTTCAAAAATATTCCATCCTGATTTCAATCATTTTTGTAGGAAAGTTCAAAAAATATTCCTTTCTGGTTTCAATAATTTTAGTGGAAAATAGTTCAAAAACTATTCCATTCTGATTCAACAATTTTAGTGGATAGTAGTAAAAAAATATTCTATCCTGATTTCAATAATTTTAGTGTTAAGTAGTTAAAAAAAGATATTCTAACCTGATTTCAATACTCTTAGTGGAAAGTAGTTAAGAAAAATATTCCTATTTCATTTCAGCAATTTCAGTAAAAAAAAAAGTTAAAAAAATATTCCTTTCAGATTTCAATAATTTAGGTGGAAAGTAGCTCAAACAACACCGAGAAATACTGAGAAGTTGAAAGGGCATTGTGGGTATTACTATACATATAAACAAAAAGATACAAATCGTATAAACAAAGATATCAATCCCAAGATATTAAACCGAGCCAAGGGCGGGGTACGCAACCTCATCCTGAAAATCCTTGCTTAAAAAACCAGAAGACTATTCATAGAGTTATGACGTTTCTTGTCTTCACGTAGCAGGTTACCCTCGGAACTTCCGCCAGCCGCCGAACGGGATATTGACCGCCTTTTGTTTATGCTTTTGTTCATGTTTTGACGTTCATCCCAGAGGGGCTGGTGCTAAAACGCGGCGCCCATTTTGCAAGTAAACTCCTAGATACCGAACCAACTGGGGACGCAGTAGTTTTCTCCAGCTTTGGCCGCCGGAATTCCATAGGAAGTAAAGATATTTATGGAAGATGGAGACACACACAAACACACACACATACACACACACACACACACACACATTCAGACGCGTTTCCTCCATTGACTCATTTCCGGACAGGACACAGGATATCTGAGGCCACTGGGGCGAGAAATTCGCCTCTCTCTTTTTTTCCTCCTCCTGTTTTTTAATTATCAGTGCTCTCTGTATCTCTCTGTTATCGCCATTTTTTGTATCTCTTCCTTTCTCACCTTCTCCCTCATTTCATTATCGTTTTCCCCTGTAAATAATTCTTTCAAGTCTTTCAAGTCTTTCACCTTGTAAGTCTTTAATTTCCGTACAAGGAAGAAATGTGCAGGTACTTGAGTACAGTTGCACTCAAGGTGATCTTCAGAATGCGTTCTCCTTGTTACTTGATAACAATTTGAGTTTCACTGGCCTTTCAAATTAACCACTGAAATTCCCCCTCAGACTATTAAGGTCTGTTGCAAGTTCCAGCAACATGCGGAGCGTGTGCTGGTTGGCTTTCTTCGTTCTAAAAAGATCGGAACTGAAGCTTTTGGATTGCTGATGCAGTCGACAGCAATAAAAAAATGAAAGCCTTTTTGAATCAACACGCGAACTGCTGATGCATTCGACAGCAATAAGAAAAATAAAACTTTCGAATCAACACGTGAATTGCTGATGCATTCGACTGCAATAAAAAAATAAAACTTTCGAATCAACACGTGAATTGCTGATGTATTCGACAGCAATAAAAAAATAAAACGTCTTTCTGAATCAACACTTCAATTGCTGATGCATTCGGCTATAATAAAAGAAGATTCTTCTTTAATCAATATGTAAAATTCTGATGCATTCGACAGCAATAAATAAAGCCTTTTTAAATAAACACCTCAATTGCTGATGCATTCGACTGCAGTTAACAAAATATTTTTAAATCATCACGTCAATTGCTGATACATTCGACAGTAATAAAAAAAAAAAAAACATATTTTTAAACAAATGCGTCAGTTGCTGATGGATTCGACTGCTATAAAAAAATAAAACACCTTTTTAAATCAACACGTCAATTACTGATGCATTCGACAGCAATAAAAGACCAAAACAAACATCTTTTTCAAACTAAAACAACGCAATTAACGACAAACGCCTTCTTCTTCTTCTTCTTCTTCTTCGACTGCTATAAAAAAAAAAATAAAACACCTTTTTAAATCAACACGTCAATTACTGATGCATTCGACAGCAATAAAAGACCAAAAAAACAGTTTTCAAACCAAAACAACACAATTAACAACACACGCCTTCTTCTTCTTCGTCTTCTTCTTCTTCTTCTTCTTCTTCTTCTTCTTCTTCTTCTTCCTTATGTGTCACTTAGCAAGACGCAGCGTATGTTTCACTGTCGTCCGCGGACGCCAATATCTCCTCAGAGCATCGGGGGAGGAAAAAATAAAGTTTGTTCGACGTGCAAATGGAATTAGCTACAGTCGGGAACCGCCCATAAGATGCTTTGAGCGATAGCGCTTATCTAATGGGTATGTTTTGACTTCGCTGGCTGCGAAAATGCCCAGCATTTCACCAAATGTGTTTGAATTTCCGTGGTCTTCGAAACCATTGCGGGGTGAGGCCTCGAAGACAGGCTAACGGTTAGAATGAGAGAGAGAGAGAGAGAGAGAGAGAGAGAGAGAGAGAGAGAGAGAGAGAGAGAGAGAGAGAGAGAGAGAGGTAAGCATTCATAAATCCCACGTCAGTATTTCTGTCACTCCTTTACGAAAACAATATCTGACTAAAAGTTACACACATACACACACACACACACACAGAGAGAGAGAGAGAGAGAGAGAGAGACGTATTCGCAAGTCAATGCCAATATTTCTGAAATATTTCATTACTTTCAATCGCTCGTCGGGTGAGGTCTCGAAGACAGACTAACGGTGATAATGATAAGAGAGAGAGAGAGAGAGAGAGAGAGAGAGAGAGAGTATTCATAAATTCAACATCAGTATTTCTGATGTATGTCCGTATTTCCATTCACTCCTTTACAAAACAATACCTGAGGTAAATGTTACACGCAGAGAGAGAGAGAGAGAGAGAGAGAGAGAGAGAGAGAGAGAGAGAGAGAGAGAGAGAGAGAGAGAGAGGTAAGTAATCATAAATCCAACATCAATATGTCTGATGTACTTCCATATTCCCATTCACTCCTTTACAAAACAATATCTGAGGTAAATGTTACAAAGAGAGAGAGAGAGAGAGAGAGAGAGAGAGAGAGAGAGAGAGAGAGAGAGAGAGAGAGTCAATATAAATGGAAACATTCACGTACAAGCACATAATTAACCACATATCAGCATAGTTTACCCGAGACATTTATTTCAAATATGATTAAGAGATTTTTTTGTAAACAGACGTTTTCTGTCTATTCTATAAAACATTTATCAGTACATGAGAGAAATAATCTCTCATAACAACATTTTTCTCAAGAAAAAACAACCACTTAGCTGTAAAAACAACGATAAATTCTTATTGTGATGACTGTTTTTTCTTTATTAAAGAAAAATATTAAACGCATCCTTTGTAAAAACAAATCTTTTTGAGCAATCACTGCATAAGTTACTCAGACATATAAATTATTTAAAAGATTGCAGAAGACTGTGCCAGGATTATGATAGAGCGTTCTTAGGAATGGACAGAATATCAAATAGATTCAGAGAATAAGTAAAGAATTACGTGAAAATTTTTTTTTGAAATATAAATACTTTTTTGAACACTTTAAACGAAAGGGATTTTGGTATTCATTTACGCATGTCTAGCCTGAACAGGGCTGATGTGTGGTTAATTATCTGCCTATGCATGAATAATCCCGTGTATTTTCAGGCATACATATTTATAATCTGAGACTGGCAATCGTAGATCTTATTAACAAATGCTCTGCATACTGATAAGAGAATAGTTTTAAAGCATACACACACATACACGCACACACATATATGTGTGTGTTTGTATATATATACATACACATAAATATATATATATATATATATATATATATATATATATATATATATATATATATATATATATATATATATATATATATATATATATATATTACTTTCCGTGCGTTCACATGGACGCCGATCCCCCGGCAGGTGGATGCTTTTAAAGTCCGAGATGTTATCTCCCCTCATAATGAAATATGTGCCGCTAAATTCACGGTTCAAAGGATTGTCGTGAGGAAATGAACGCGACCATTTTTCATAGAACATTCTGCCTCCTTGGACAGGGCCGTGTTCAAATAAAGTAAAGCGCACGTCTCATTGTGACTCCCTCAATGCCTGTCACATGAACCTTCTAAAGTTTCTTGTTATTTTTGTCAATAATGAGATTTTAAACGACGGCTTCCACATATGATACCAGCTGATTATTTCTTAACGTCAAGCATTTATTTTACGGTGACCCGTCCAGGTAGTGGCCAGAATCAATGAGGTGTAACTTCGTTCATCGGGTGGTCGGTAACTGAGCAATTATCTGATTGGTAATCGCCTGCTGGTCATGGTGGGACTTTTATATGTTCTCTCTCTCTCTCTCTCTCTCTCTCTCTCTCTCTCTCTCTCTCTCTCTCTCTCTCTCTCCAAACGACTCCTTTAACTCATCCTTTCTTCATATCCCCTCTATTTTAGAAATGTTGGCTAGAGCAGATAATGAATTTTTCATTTTACATGTATCTTTGTAAGGTGTGAGGTTGCAAGACCCCACACTAAAAAGCACAATTCGAGCGGATAACACTCTTTTTGAACACATGCTTCGAAACAAGAGGCATGTGTGTAAATAGGTACACAAACAGAGAGAGAGAGAGAGAGAGAGAGAGAGAGAGAGAGAGTTCTCTAGCACTGTTTTTTTTTTTTTTTTCAAATTAAACTGGCTTTTTGGTACGGATGCCGCTGTAGATACGGAAATCTAGCCGAATATTTAGCGGAACAAACTAACATATAAAAGTATAGTCACGTATTGGATCGTTCCATTTTTTCTGAACCAAATTAGGACGCATATGAAAAGTACTGTTCACTAATAATTAGGGAAACGACCATATCATATAATTAGCAAACAGAATACGATTTATTGATCAATTTTTCTTTAGTGAGAGAATCTTTTCTAAAAGGTACTTACTGTAGGATGTGAAGAGTTACAAAAATAGCTATTAACCAAAAAATTAGAGAAACGAACATGCCACGTTATTAGCAAATAGAATTCGATTTATTTATCAATTTTTCTTTCACGAGAGAGTCTATTTTAAAATGTACTTGCTGTAGGATGTGAAGTTATAAAAGTAGCTATTAACTAATAATTAAGGAAACGAACACGCCATATTACTAGAAAATAGAATACGATTTATTGACCAATTATGCTATGGCGAGAGCCATGTTACGCAATGACAAAGCCCGCTGACAAAACCGGCAACGGAAATGCGATTACACAGCAATTACTGTAACAGCTGAGGGCTAATAAACAAGTGGCGCAATCGAGTTTTCTGTAAAGCCGGTACAGCCTATAATCAAGGCCACCGAAAATAGATCTATCTTTCGGTGGTCTCGGTATAATGCTGTATGAGCCGCGGCCCATGAAACTTCAACCACCGCCCGGTGTTGGCCTACCCTATATCGGTGCCAGAAGCACGATTATGGCTAAATTTAAACTTAAATAAAATAAAAACTACTCAGGCTAGAGGGCTGCAATTTGGTATGTTTGATGATTGGAGGATGGATGATCAACATACCAATTGGCAGCCCTCTAGCCTCAGTAGTTTTTAAGGTCTGAGGGCGGACAGAAAAAGTGCGGACGGGAAAAAAGCGGACTGAAAACTAGAACGAGACCGCAACATCTTCAGGGCAAGCAATGCCATATTGCTCTCTCTCTCTCTCTCTCTCTCTCTCTCTCTCTCTCTCTCTCTCTCTCTCTCTCTCTCGAGCGGAGGCGCCTTTGCAGCTGCTGTTACTGCTGTTGCTATCCCTTATAAGGTTCTCGAAGAACGGGCTCGAGACGACCTGCTTTCTGCGTAGCCGGAGGGCAGGCGTCCTTGGACTCATTCAGGAGCCGGGGGAATCCTTGGGCCACTTAGCATTCTTAGGAAACCATTATCGACATCCTTCGGGGGACTTCCGCAATAGACAGGGATTGGATGGATAGTGGGGGTGAGGAGGAGGAGGAGGAGGAGGAGGAGGAGGAGGAGGAGGAGGAGGAGGAGGAGGAGGAGGAGGATGGAATGGAGGATGAGAAGGAGGAGGGGAAGAAGAAGAAGAAGAGGAGGAGGAGGAGGAGGAGGAGGAGGAGGAGGAGGAGGAGGAGGAGGAGGAGGAGGAGGATCGATAGGGGGAGGAGGAGAGGGAAGGAGAGGGGGAGTAGGAATAGGAATAGGAATAGGAGGAGGAGGAGGAAGAGGATGAAATGGAGGATGAGAAGGAGAAGGAGGGATAAGAGGAAGAGGATGAAAAGGAGGAGGAGGAGGAGGAGTAGGAATAGGAGGAGGATGGATAGGGGGAGGAGGAGGAGAAAGAAGAGGAGGAGGAGGAAGAAAAGGAGTAGGAGAAGGAGGGAGATGAGAAGGAGTAGGAGGAGGAGGAGGAATAGGAGGAGGAGGTGGGGTAGGAGGAGCGTAATAGCAGTGATGACATTGCTACCGTCCACCTGTTTCAGGTTGCTTAACCCAAACACCTGTTCCTGCGGATCGATCGGTGTCTCCAGGTCCGAGGTTGGAAGTGATTACTAATTTCCTCTTTCATTCCGATATTAATGAGAGATTCTCGGAACCTGTGGCTAATCAGCCTGACGTTATCGGTAACCTTTGTTGATACTTGAATAAAAGAACAGACATATCTCTGTTGTTCCGCAATGAAGAACTATTGATACACACTGACATTAAATAGATATAACAATGATTTTCACCCGGTTACTAAAAATGAAATATTGTTCAGTCCAGGACTTTCATATTCGACTGTACTCTTTTTTTTTTTTCAAGGGCTTCTCTCTCTTTCGCATAGTAATTTACACTTATCTATTTATCATATATATATATATATATATATATATATATATATATATATATATATATATATATATATATATATATATATATTTGTGTGTGTCTATACAGGGAATGGTGCTGGGGTAACTTCAAAAGATGAAATCCATCAGGTTCTAACGAAGTATTTCGGGATAAGCTACGTGGTCAATGCCTTTTCTCACCCTTACACCTTTGCACCGCTGGTAAATAACTACCAGGTGCATAATATGCTATTCTAGTTAACATTATTCATTTCAGGTCTGAGAGGAATTAGCTGACCTTCATCTCTTGAAATATGTGAAAGAGACACTGTAGGTAAATTACGACTGGCTTAAAATACAGTTGCTACCCAACCAGTCCACGAATGTTTATAACCTGTGGTTTACCTTTACTGTCAGTGTTCTCTGCTTTTGAAGGTTTACAAAACTTACGTGGTTTCTTGATCAAGAGTAGATAAGGTTTTGGGATGACAGATACATTAAGTTTTAAGATTATTAATTTTTTTCAAGGTGTAAGGAATTTTTGAAGTTTCACCGCAAGAAGTTGGAATATTTCTAGACATTACAATTTTTTTTCTTTCCGGGAGAGAGGAAGGAAAGTAACCTGTCCAATGATTTAGTTTTGAGTAATAGAACCTTCAGAAGCGCAGTATTACCAATTTGTTGTCATTTGCTAGAAGTTCATAATTATAATGAAATGGGAGAAAGGGCAAACGCTAGTTTTTACTAAAGGGTTTTATAATAATGCATCTAGTATAAGAAAAATGAGTTAGCAAATGAGTGCTTGAAAGCCGTAATTACAATGGAGTTGGAGAAAAGGTACCTAGACATTATTTTTTTACTGTTGGGTTCAAATAACTATACTTCAAATATAAGAAAGATATATTGATGAATGACAGGCAGAAAGTAAAAAAAAAAAAAAAAGTTCCCATTACCAACCTAACGTCACGGCCATCAATTTTCCTTTTTATTCCCTTGCTTTATCAGTCTCTATTTCGCAAATTGGAAAGTCAGCAGAAATTCCTTATGGATTTTTGTCTGGGCATTCTCCCTCCCGTTCAGACCGAGAATCTTGTTCACCTTTACGTTTGTGGTAACTTGCAGATTTTGATCTCTCCTCCAGTCCTAATTCTGTTTTTTCTTCTTATTCTCTTTCCTTTCCTCCCTACCTTTCTCTCCACCCGCATCCCCCCCTCTCTCTCTCCACTTGTCTCTCTCTCTCTCTCTCTCTCCACTTGTCTCTCTCTCTCTCTCTCTCTCCACTTGTCTCTCTCTCTCTCTCTCCACTTATCTCTAGCGTCCTTTTATTAAAATATCGATTTTTTTTGTCTTTCCGTTCCTGGCTACCTTCTTCGACCTCTCTCTCTCTCTCTCTCTCTCTCTCTCTCTCTCTCTCTCTCTCTCTCTCTCTCTCTCTCTCTCTCTCTCTCTCCACGTGTCTCTGGTGTCCTCTTAATCAAAAATTTGATATTTTTGTCTTTCTGTTCCTACCTAACTTCCTCGACAACCCTCTCTCTCTCTCTCTCTCTCTCTCTCTCTCTCTCTCTCTCTCTCTCTCTCTCTCTCTCTCTCCACATGTCTCTGGTGCCCCCTTAATCAAAATATCTATATATTTTGTTTTCTGTTCTTATCCACCTTCTTCGACACCTCCCCCCCAACTCTCTCTCTCTCTCTCTCTCTCTCTCTCTCTCTCTCTCTCTCTCTCTCTCTCTCTCTCTCTCTCTCTCTCTCCGTCCGTCCGGTAACAGCTTTCTGGTCCGGATAACTTTTGGTCATTGATTTGATGGCTCTCGTTTTGTTTCACTACGAAGCCGAGCAACGTGAGGAACACTTCCTGGAAGGTGGCAAAGGGTTGTAATTATAATCTCTAAGGGTGGAATAGGATCATAAAAGAAACTGTTCGGTATTCAGACTGAACGTGTCTCTCTCTCTCTCTCTCTCTCTCTCTCTCTCTCTCTCTCTCTCTCTATATATATATATATATATATATATATATATATATATATATATATATATATATATATATATATATATATATGTATATATATATGTATATATATATATATATATATATATATATATATATATATATATGTATATATATATGTATATATGTATATATATATATATATATATATATATATATATATATATATATATATATATATATATATATATATATATATATATATATATATATATATATATATCTTTTCCAGGAGTGTCCTGAGGAGACACCATACCGTGCGCATCTACACATAGTTATCAGACCTTATTGTACATGCTCGGGTGTGTGTGAAAGTGGGCGCACATATGTGCATGGACGCTCATGCGCGTCTGATACCTCGAGTCCGTGGAATGCGACGGAGAGGAGAGGAAATGCCAGCGCGTGACATTGCATCCCAAAAACCTTCCCACGATTTGCCGTAAATTTCATCGAACGGAAAAAAAAAAATAAGGAAGCAGAGGAGAATAAGTGCGAGCATCTTCGGAAGTACGAATAACGTTATCGTTATGCAATTGCGGGTAACCGGATCGATTCCGTGCTGTGGATAGAATATAGAGAAACGCATGATTCTTCATCAAAATGATTTGTTTCATAGCTGACGTCCATACGCGTCTCCAAAGAAAGAGTTAATCCAAAAAGTACCTCAAGCTGATGTTCCCGTTTCCTGTTGGTCAGACTTTTTTTTTTCTTCCCTTTGAATGACAGTCATATACGGTCGTTATGACGTCATTTGAAAGTCAGCTGTTACACTTCAGAATTGCAAGAATCCGGAATGACGCCTCATGAATTTGAGATGACGTTCATGACTCGTTGTGCATTAAGATATGACTCACCGTTAGGAAATGAATAGATGGGAAATAAGCAACGGAGATGACTGTATTGATTATCAGTTCTAGTGTTTTAATTTCCCCCTCATTTCCAATCTTGGCATTATCAATGAAATCCTTCGCGGCACCAGATCTGTATACCTTATCACCGATTTATTTACTACTTTCACATTCTCAATCTTTTTCTCGGATAAAAACATTAAAAACAATAAAAAGTATCCCAGCTTTCAAAAGTATAAGGGATGATTTATTTGAAAGGGAGAAGATGAATTAATACCCTCTAGCTTTCTCGTGGATGGGGTGATTACTTTGCACAAACAAAAATGCACTTTCCAGGGTACAGAATTTTTAATTGCAAACAATAGTTTAAAAAAACACATAGGTTTTCCAGCGAAGGATTCTTTGGAAAAGAAAAACAACAAGAATTGATCAAATGATAAAAAAAAATAAAGTTTACAGAGTAAAGAACAAACTTATATTGCAATTAAGGGTCTAAAATATCACTTAGGTTTTCCAATCAAAGAGATGATTTTGTGGAACAGAAAAAATAACAAGAAATCGCGTAAGTTTCTTGTATCTAGTAATCTAATAAAAAAAATTCCCAAAGTAAGGTATAAATTTCTACTGATATTAAATCCAAAACATCGCTTACCCTTTCCACCGAAGAGATTATTTTTTAGTACAAAAAAAAAAGCACAAGAAATCGTTTAAGTTTCTTTTAGCAAGTGATATAATAAAAAAAACTTTGCAGAGTAAGGAATTGTTTTTCAATTAAGAGTATAAAACATCGCCTAACTTCTCCATGGAAGAGATGATTTTTATAGTACAGAAAAAAAAGAAGAATTCGTGTAAGTTTCTTTAAGCAAGTGACCTAATAAAAAAAAATAAACTGCAGAGTAAGGAAATGTTTTTTTTTTTTAGTCAAGGGTATAAAACATCGCCTAGCTTCTCCATCGAAAGGATGTTTTTTTTTAGTACAGAAAAAAAAAAGAATCGTGTGAGTTTCTTTTAGCAAGTGATCTAATAAGAAAAAAATAAACTTTGTACAGGAAATTTATTTTTTTTTCAATGAAGAGTATAAAGCATGGCCTAGCTTATCCATCAGAAGAATGATTTTTTTAGTACAGAAAAAAACAAGAAACGTGTAAATTCCTTTTAGCAAGTGATCTAACAAAAAATGTCAGACAACTTTCCACCGAAAGCGATGAGCTTTTTTTTATATTTCATTTTTTTTTATTTATTTTTTTTTTTTCAACCTTTTACGAGAGATTCACTTTGGGTACGAAGAGACTCTTGTTAACTACTCGTGCCGGTCAATTTCGATCGTGAAAGAAATGGTTTAAGGTGGGGAACAGCCGCGGCTTCTTGGCCCTCGTCAGCTAAACTATGGAGTATAAGTCGTGACCCAAGGCTTCGTCCGGGAGTGAAGCGGTGGCCGTGCGGAGTTCACGTTCTCTCTCTCTCTCTCTCTCTCTCTCTCTCTCTCTCTCTCTCTCTCTCTCTCTCTCTCTCTCTCTCTCTTTCTCTCCCTGTATTTGTATGCATGCTGTATATTATAATGTACTTTGTACTTTACATAATATGATTAATTCTCGCCGTTGCATGAGCGCGCGCGCACACACACAAACATACATATACATACAGTACATGCACACACATATGTATATGTACACACACATATATATATATACATATATCTATGTATATGTATATAATATATATATATATATATATATATATATATATATATATATATATATATATATATATATATCAAAGTATGTGTTAGTGCAATATCTTAATTAAGGAAAGAAAACAAATTTTTATAAAAAAAAAAATAAACCCACAAAACTAAAATAAAGGAGTAGAAATCGACTTGGACCCTGATAAAAGTCATCATCAAAACCCTACTCTCAAATTATAATCGCAATAGGTATTTGCCAAAACTTCTTTTTATAGTGATTGTCTTTTATTTATTTTTTTGACCTATGCATACATAATTAAATTATTACAGCCAAGCGGGAGAATGGAACTGTGTTTTATCGAATGGAAATTGTAATCTTCAATCCCCCGGCCTATAATCAAGGCACCTCTGATGATTTCGGGGATCTCATTTGCAATTTGAGCTACATTCAACTGATGGTGCTGTTTGCAGATTATGTCTTCAATGCACATGAACGCACACACAGATATATATATATATATATATATATATATATATATATATATATATATATATATATATATATATATATATGTGTCTGTGTGTGTGTGTGTATAGATACAAAGCACGCACATTTATAGTAATATATATAACGTAGTGATAGATAGGTATGTAGACAAGTGATTATATATATATATATATATATATATATATATATATATATATATATATATATATATATATATATACACATATATATATATATATATATATATATATATATATATATATATATATATATATCTATGTGTATATATAGATATATATATATATATATATATATATATATATATATATCTATGTGTATATATATATATATATATATATATATATATATATATATATATATATATATATATATATATATATATATATTAATAGACTAAACGATAGCCAGATAGAAAGAAATAACTTTTTAGTATATTTTCAACAACCGGTATAAGAAACATACACATTTTCATAGTCATTCATTATGTAAACAGGTTAAAAAGCCAAAACATTTATACAAATAAATACAAATGATTATGAGTAAGAAAAACCTCTAAAAAACATTATGGCGCCACAAACGGAATAAGAAATGTGAAACTTCGGCGCAATCGAGTTCCTGTACAGCCGCTACAGCACATAGTCAAGGCCATCGAAAATAGATCTATCTTTCGGTGGTCTCGGTGTAATGCTATATGAGCCGCGGCCCATGAAACTTTAACCACGGCCCGGTGGTAGCCTGTCCTATATCGTTGCCAGAAGCGCCATTATGGCTAACTTTAACCTTAAATAATATAAGAACTATAGAGGCTAGAGGGTTGCAATTTGGTACGTCTGATGATTGGAGGGTGGATGATCAACATACCAATTTGAAGCCCTCTAGCATCAGTAGTTTAACAACGTATCAATTTGCAGCCCTCTAGCATCAGTAGTTTATAAGATCTGAGGGCGGACAGAAAAAGGGCGGACAGAAAAAGTGCGGACAGAAAAAGTGCGGGCGGACAGAAAAAGTGCGGACGGACAGACAAAGCCGGCACAATAGTTTCCTTTTACAGAAAGCTAAAAAAAGCAAATATATCTTTTAACCTTAAAACGATCAAGGAGGAGAGAACGCAAGAGACGGAAAACAATTGCGCATCGCAACAAAAAAAAAAAAAAAAGATCGACAACAAACGCAGCCACGGGAAACATGAGGTCACAGGAATGAATTGTAAGGAAGGGAAGGAATGTCCTTCATCCATTCCTTTTGTACATCCTATGAATGAAAACGAATGGGATAATCGTTGACCGACGATGATTCTCTCTCTCTCTCTCTCTCTCTCTCTCTCTCTCTCTCTCTCTCTCTCTCTCCTTTTGATGCTGATCACTGCCGAGGAGAGATTATCTCCATCCCTGGGTAACTCGAATGAGGCAGGTGATTGCTAATTTGTTATGTATGATAGCGGAGAGAGAGAGAGAGAGAGAGAGAGAGAGAGAGAGAGAGAGAGAGAGAGAGAGAGAGAGTTATGTATCCCAGAGGTAACGGAACAAGCTATTCATACAAATATTATGCGTTTTTGGTAATGACTGATGACTGGATTTCTTAAAAGAAGAAGAAGGTGGTTTATGTGAAATAACTGAATAAACGGGGAGAGAGAGAGAGAGAGAGAGAGAGAGAGAGAGAGAGAGAGAGAGAGAGAGAGAGAGAGAGAGAGAGAGTTATGTATCCCAGAGATAACGGAATAAACTATTCACACAAATATTAAGTGTTTTTGGTAACGACTGGATTTCCGTAAAAGAAGAAGAAGAAGATGGCGGAGATGAGATAACTGAATAAACAGCGAGAGAGAGAGAGAGAGAGAGAGAGAGAGAGAGAGAGAGAGAGAGAGAGAGAGACTGACTTGAAATTCACCTGTTGGGAAACTTTAAAAGTCCCACCACCTCATGATAAATCTTCCCCCTTTTTTTAGAAGGGGGTGTGGGGTCGCGGTGGGGATTGGGGGCGGTGGGGGAAGGAGGAAGAGCACTTCCGAACAATACTTTTTCCTCTTGGCGCCGATCAAATCGAGAGGACGTCAGGTTCCGTCTGAGGGGGCGAACTTCCATCGTCCCAACGCCGCCTCGCCTTCAGGTCGGTTTTCCGGCGGCAGGCGGGGACGCGGTTTGCGTCCCTTCCGCGCAGAAGATGCGCAGATATTTATTGTGTATGTTAATGTCAGTGGTGACTCAGGAGTGGGCACTCCACCCTTCTAATGAAGGAAGTCGCTGACGGAACTAAGTGGTCTTCTCAGCAGCTTGGCGGTCAACGCACGCACACACACACAAACACACATACACACACGCACGCGAGCGCGAACGTACATGGCCGGGAGCACTCACGCATGTGCGCACGCGCTAGGCCCAGGGTGGAGAAGGGGGAAAAAATAAGGCCAGCTAATTAGGAAACACGAGTACTTTGGTGGCCATTGAGACGAAGTCTTGAAATGGCTGGAAAAGTTCATAAAAGGAATCTAAGAAGCTTCGTGTAAGTAATATAAAGGAGATCCTCTGTGTTTTATTCTTTTACCTGGCTTACCTATGGCAATTAAAAAATTTGGTTTCTTTCTAATTGCTATCTGTCAGTAATTTCTTTTAGGGTCCCACTCAACTTTCAAGTCTATCTTTCCTATGGTTCTGCTTATACAACGATAATTTGTTAAATAATTCCGGTTCGAAATTATTTTCCAATAAAGTAAATTATTAATCTGGAAAAGATTTTACACCAGGGTCAAAACCTTTGATGTTTTTCATCGGTCTCTGGAAATTTTTAAAGAAGGTCAAACGCTGATTCAAATTTTTGAGCCTCAAGTTCCAAAATTTAAAAAATCTTTCAATCCGTTTTTACTTCTGAAAAATACAAATCCC
>NC_089755.1:55891797-55894297 GCF_040412425.1 Macrobrachium rosenbergii | reverse complement strand
GAGATTTTCATTTTTGATCATTTCATAAAAGAACCGATAGGAAACAAACAAATCGCTAAATCGATGAAAATGGGAGGGGAAAATTGCATCAAAAGAGAGAGAGAGAGAGAGAGAGAGAGAGAGAGAGAGAGAGAGAGAGAGAGAGAGAGAGAGAGAGAGAGAGAGAACGGGCGTTTACACTTTTCCCTATCATTAGGGAATATGTATAACTGCGATGTATTTACATGGTTATTTGCGAAGCATAATAAGTGCCTGAAAATGCTTAGTTTCAGGTAAAGCGTGTTGATGATCCTTGATTGCCAAACTTTGTTTAAGAACGCTTTTATCTGCGAGAGGGGTCACGTTGTTATATGGATTTACTGGACGTCCGTGGACATTTTTGTAATGTTTTTCCAGTATTATGGAATTGCAACAGAATACATTAAGTAAGGAGTTTCAGAAAGTTCAATGACAAGCGTGTGTAGTTACAAACAAATTTTAACGCTCAATTGCAGTTTCAGTTCTCGGCTAACACTATATATATATATATATTTTTTTACTGATATTAAACAAAAAAGAAGTTAAAACTGAATTTTAGAACAGAATAATCATTTTTCATTCGATATCAAACTCAAACGTTAGTAAGCAACTGAGCTGAATAGTATAAGAATCGATTGCAATAATTTCTACTTAAGGAGTTAGTTCTGTATGTAGGTACAGAAATGACAGATTACCACTGATAGGGGAAGGGTTGGGGTGTGGTACCCAGGGCAAGGCTGAGGGTTGTTGGGGAGAGGAACGCTGGACCACAAAATTTAAGAAACACCCCATTAAGTATTAAACTTTTATCAATATTCCGCGGTAACTTCACAAACTTGACCTCATTTCCAGCGGCTAGGTATTAGAAACAACAGATAATTTGCTAAATATTCTGTCGTCTTTCTTTAATGAAAATATGATTTCCATCGCCTGAGGAAAAAAAATGAGATCATTCTGAATAACAATAAGGCGTTGGCCCGTTATAATAATGACGTGTCATTACAACTGGTGTAACGTCTAATTTTCCTCCCCAATTCCAGGTCCTCTTATCTTAATCCCCGGCTGTTCTCCGCATTGTCTTGGAAATAGAATTTCTCTTTCCCTGTTTATTCTCTTTCCGAGAGTCAAGCGTATCTGCAGGCTTTAATCTCTCTTCGGAGTTTTGTTGGCGTTGCTTTTTGATTCAATGTAATTTCAGTTCTTGGGTCTTCAGCCCTTCTTCCCCCCCCCCTCTGCTCTCTCCCCCTCCCCTCCCCATCCCCTTCCCCGCCCCTCGATCTATCTCTCACATCCTCCACCCCTCTGTGATTATTGCGGATATATAGAACACTCGCGGGCGATAGTAATCCACCAGCGTCATTCTCCGCCAGTTAGAAATAACCACTTGTAAACGTAATGCCATACAACCTCTTCCTCCTCCTCTTCTTCTTCTCGGGAGAACGAAGCAGATTTCTGGGATCCAGCCCGAAAATGAAGAAGAAGAAGAAGAAGGAGGAGGAGGAGGAGGAATGCTCGCGATCACTACCACGATGCCCAGACTGGCTCAGCCTCTCCCCCCCTCTCTCTCTCTCTCTCACACCTCTCCTTATCGCCCGCTATCGGGAGTTAGGTGCCGGGGAAGCTCTTTTAAAGAACGCTTTTCTGTGTCATTTCGTTTTTGATTCATGAGGAACGGAATTGGCGGTTGCGGACCCGTCGCGTGATGATGAGTCCTGCCCGCTGACTCGCGATACCATCGCCCCGTGTTTACGTCTCCGGCTTTGCTGCTGATGCATCCCTTCCTAGCTCATTTTTTCTTTTCTCTCCTCCTCCTCCTCCTCCTCCTCCTCTCTGTTTTCTTCCTCTCCGCCTTCTTTTTTTTTTTCTGGAGAGCTCCTCACTCTTTCTTCTTGCAATTTCGAGTAGTTGCGATTTCCCTACTGCCCCGCCATTCGCTATCTCGGGCCGTTATAAACGGAATCTCGCTTTTGCTGTTTTGGGAGATCTCTCTAATGCAGCCTTTCCCCCCTCGCCGGACGGAGCTCGTTGCAAGCATGATTTATCGTCCGTCGCGCCTTATTTGGGAGCGCGATAAGGCCAAGCACAATTCACTTTCTCTTTAAAAACTTTTGTAATTGCTGTTATCAGAAAGGGCCGGACGACATACGGGGTGTCGTAAGATTTAGGGGAGATAGGTGGAATGCTCACACACACACACACGCAGATCTATCATCTCGTTTCTTTTTTTTTGTCCTTCTCTCTCTCTCTCTCTCTCTCTCTCTCTCTCTCTCTCTCTCTCTCTCTCTCTCTCTCTCTTTCCAGATCATTCTCCCTCATCGTTCTCTTGGAGGGGACAGTGAAAAATAACAGAGCATTTTTAGGAACTTCGTCGGGAAACGTAATTCATATGTAATTTAGACATTCGGATAATTTGGTTTCTTTTTGACCTAGAGATTATTACTTTCGAAGCAAGAGGAAGCAACGGTTTAGGATGATGGAAAAG
>NC_089755.1:55884297-55886797 GCF_040412425.1 Macrobrachium rosenbergii | reverse complement strand
GCTTGATAAATATATTAACTGACTTGTTATTACGGAGCAATCATTGTTTATAATCTTTCGTTTCTCTCAGATACGAAAACTGATTTTGAAATTATTTTCCAAGACAAATCGATGGAACTCTTCGGTTCATGTTTTTTTTCTACAAAATTAAGAATTTCCTTTAAAAGGTGTACTTAATATGGTTATTAATACTACTATGACTGTTATTGTTAATGCTTCCACGACCGGTATTATTAATTTTGTTGTTCATACTTTTGCTGACGCTACTATTGTGATAGTTTATATTCGTACCGTCATCTTAAGAAAAATTTTCTAATGGTATTTTAATTTTTTTTAATAAAATTCTGCTCGATCGTCCGTCGTTCTTCTTTTTATATAATAAATACTGTTTAGACGAAGAGGAAATAAGTACGCTTGCAGGCTGTCTACGTGCATGCACGCACGCACGCAAGTATATGTGAGCAAGCACGAGCTCTCTCGCCAGACCCTTCGCACACCGGGGCCTGATTTATGTAAATTTCATTCATTAGAAGTGGATGGAGTTGTTATATGTCTTTTACGAAGCAATATCCAACGAGAAAATGCTTACGAGATAATTATTTAATGATAGTTTTGGCCTGTCAGCGCTCCTGAAGTATTTGCGCTCCCGGCCACAGATAAGATTAAACCATCGATTATTTATAGATATGCAAAACTTCCGAGATCCAAGCGGCTCTGCGGCGATTTTATAGACCCCCGAGATTTTTTTTACAGCCTGGAAAAACATCAGAATTTTTGCATATGACTGTAAATCATTGTAATTAATGGTAAACAGCGTGTTATTAAACGAACACCGGCTTTGTAAGGCAAAATTGGAAGTCTGCTCACGAACAATGTATTAGAAAGTTTTCTTAATAAACATATACATATTCATAAATGCTGCAGTACTTGGAATTTATACAACCACAAAAATACTGCTGGAAGTAAGTGTGGGATGGATACTGCAGCACTCAGAAAATCAAGAATTACTGCAAAATAAAGTAGGAGTGTGATGGCTGCTATAGCGTTCAGAAAACCTGGCACGGGGTTGCTACTGGAACGTTAAAAAATAAGAAATATTGCAAATAGCAGGTTTTCGTAGCTAATGGAAAGTTCAACAAGTCAAGGATTCTTGTAAAAAGTCGCGCAAGATGATTACTTGAACGTCTAGAGACTCAAGAAAGACAGGTTTGTAACGGCAGTTGGATTAAACAAATAGCTATGGTATAGCCACCGGAGGGTTTAGGAAACCAAGAAATATATACTGATTATTCGACTAAAAACAAACCTACAAAATTCATGCATTTATGTAGTCCCTGTAAGACAGAAAAATCATATTAGATAGATGTTTTGGAAAGGAGGGCTTGATTATCAAATTATCATGCATTCTCAGTTCAGTGAAACTTTGTTTTATTATAAGAAATATATTGATTTTACCTCGTTTTACAAATGGGGGTCACGGATGACTATAAATCAAAATACCTATCCCCTGCCCCGAAAAAGAAAGTTTAAGGTGACTCCAAAAAATTTCAGGTGAATGCAAAAACATTCCAATCCGTTACCGAGCCATTCCTCGATTTCCTCTGCGACGCCTCACAGTATATACCAAAAAGAAGCCCAAAATTTGTGGATAACTCCCAGTGTGCCCTCATGACTGCCGTTCTTGACAAGGCACCCTTGTCATGCCATGCGAAGATCGTTGTCGGTGACACCTTGGGTGACGGATGATAATTTATCTGGATACAAAAAAAATATGTCAATACCTTTCGCGATTTTAAGCGTGAGAGGGTACGGATTTTTTTTTTCGTATAATCAGAATATTATTGACTATTTTAAAAAGAGGAAGAAGGTGACCAGCAGGTTGCTTACGCTTTCAAACAGTATTGCACAATGCACTGGAAGTTTGTGGTACGAAAGCAAAGGATGGATTAAATGTTATAATCCTTCTGTAGACGTATTTTGATGATTAGTGCCTCAGGAAAAGTTAGTAAAAGTCACGAAAAATGAGTTTCTCTTAGCTCCAGAACATAAAATATCAACAACACTCGCTTTTAAATGAATTTGCCACGAAGTTCACCGCAGAACGAGACAAGTGAAGTTCTTGTGAATGACTTACAGGTATTTTGAGAATATAAAAAATAACTTCAGTAAATAAAATCATACTGCTTCTTCCTATTTCGATAGTGTTTGAAATTAAGACTTTTTTTAATAAACCTCAGGAAGGAACATAAAAATGTAAGATTATTTTTTAACAAAAATCTATTTTTTTAATAAAAATAAGTTAGTGCTGTCTATGAAAAAATCAGAATTATAAATACATTATTCATTCTTTTAATCACTTCTCTATCCTTATATTCCTTACTCAGAACTGTTGAAGAAAGAGAGAGAGAGAGAGAGAGAGAGAGAGAGAGAGAGAGAGAGAGAGAGAGAGAGAGATGCACACTATGGTGACCAAGATAGCTCACCCCCTTTTTTGTTCTTC
>NC_089755.1:55849297-55881797 GCF_040412425.1 Macrobrachium rosenbergii | reverse complement strand
AAAATTTATTCTGAAATGCTATTGCGACGCAACATCTCGAAGGCTGCCAGGCTGTTGCATTGGTAATTCGTGCCGGAGGTAAATGGTTAGACGGTAATTTCAACCGGGTGCGAACCTTGATAGAACTTCTTATATTGGTGGCTGAGAAAAAGACATGTACAGATTTGTAATATCCCACAGTGACTTCTTAACTCTCTGATTTCCTCACACTTTTTTGGATACGTTTGTCAATAAGAAGACGAGGACCCAAATGAAGAATCATATGATAAAATCATGACGACAAACACACACACACACACACGTTCGCACACTTACACACTCTGGAGTCAAATAGTCAGTTAGGACCCCCTTCTTCTGAATGTTGGCAGAGCGTTCACCCGACCCATAGACGAAAACCAGACGCTGGTGGCAGGTCCTTCAGCTGTCATGGTTCTCGGATGGAGATGTTGATGCTGGGTGTGTACAAATTTAGATGAATGGAGGGCCCAAAGAGGAGAGTCATTGTTTTGATGGGGCGCCCTCAACGGAAAGTCGACCCCGAAGGCGGTTTTGCCGAAGAGGTCCTCTCGTCCGTTGGTGTCACGGGAGGCAAAACAATCCCTGCTTGCCCTCAAGGGAGAGAACACCCATTGCTAATGATATCTAACCAATGGAAGGGGGCCCCAGCCCTCCTATATACACCGTATTATTAGCGTTAAAGCCTACGATGAAAAGATATTAATAACGAGTGGAAACGCCATTTCACCCTCTTCTTCCCTCTGTTATTACCTGATATCCCTGCTATCTTGTAACTTTCCATTTATGTCCGTAATAAATTTTTCGTTTTCCTGTCTCCGAGCCTGAGTTTATATTTTAATTTCTCGGCTAATTATCTAATTTTCCTTCAAGTGGGCGTCATTTGAGATAAAATGAAGGAAGCATTTATACTTGTCGAGCAATGTTTTCGAATAATCATCCTCAGCTCTGCCTCTTGAATATTATTAGGAACTAGAAATTGTGTGTTTACATGAATAGGATTATGAATTAAGCAAAGTTTGCTGTTTTCTGTTTATTACTGTACGAAACGTAGGCAAAGGACTAGAAATCATGTGTGTATATATGAGTATGTTGACGTGAATAGAAATATGAATTAAGCAAAGATTGCTGTTTTCTGTTCATTAATGTATGGAACGAAGGCAAAGGTTGTAGAGATGAAAACTAAAAATAAAACTAAGAGTAAATAACAACAATACCAAAGAGACAAAACGACCAAATTCGACATCACTGCATTTTTTTCTGACTTTCACTACTCATTGGAATGCTAGCCTAACACGTCACTTGACAACACTATAAGAATAAGATGCCTTTGAAACTCCCATAAATGTATTTGGTAAATAATAAAAAGAGAAAAAACTCCCACAAATGTATTTGGTAAATCATAAAAACAAAAAAAAAAACTCCCATGAATGTATTTGGTAAATCATGAAAACAGAAAAAACTCGCATAAATGTATTTTGTAAATCATAAAAACAGAAAAAAGCTCCCATACATGTATTTGGTAAATCATAAAAACAGAAAAAACTCCCAATAAAGAATTTGGTATATCATAACAGAAAAAACTCCCATGAATGTATTTGGTAAATCTTAAAAAACAGTAAAAACTCCTATAAATGTATTTGGTAAATCATAAAAACAGAAAAAACTCTCCTGAACGTATTTGGTAATCCATAAAAACAGAAAAAAACTCCCATTAATGTATCTGGTAAATCATAAAAACTGAAAAAACTCCCATAAATGTATTTGGTAAATCAGAAAAACAGAAAAAAACTCCCATAAATGCATTTGGTAAATAAAAAAAAAAACTCCCACAAATGTATATTGTAAATCATAAAAACAGAAAAAAACTCCCATAAATGTATTTGGTAAATCATAAAAAAAAACAGCGAAAGCCACATAAACATGGGCGCCTAAACGAAAATTAGAAATTAGGAGACAAATGCAAGGAAAAACTCACTGATACCAACCCACAGCACTTTGGTTAAATCACCCCTTACTAGTTATGACTTGGAAGAGTAATGTAATAGCATACTGCCAGGTCTTAAATGACACAGCATTTCTGGACAATTGATGTCGCATGTCTCCTGGAGAGTGGGTTGTTTTGCCTCAGACAGAGAAGATGAATAAGGAGAAAGTTAGTAGTTATCATTTGCGAAAGTCATTTTATATATATATATATATATATATATATATATATATATATATATATATATATATATATATGTGTGTGTGTGTGTGTGTGTAAATATATATACATATATATTTATACAGAATGTATATGTATATATATATATGTATAATTTGTATAAATATACATATATATATATATATATACATATATGTATATACACACACATATACACATACATATATATATATATACTATATATATATATATATATATATATATATATATATATATATATATATATATATATATATATGCAAGCATGTATGTATATAGTATATATAAGTAAGATGAAACAAAGAGAATATGAACGGAGGTACAGTAATAAAGGGATTGAAAAGGATTGGAGCTAGGGGTCGAAGGAACTCTGCAAAGAACCTGAAGTAATGCCTGCAGTGTACCACGCGAGATGCACTGACGGCATTACTCCCCTGCGGGGGGGGAGGGGAATCAGGTTACACTTAAGCAAGGCGCAACTCAAATAAAAAAAAAAAAACATTTAAGGAAGCAAAGGTGAGGGATTAAGGTCTTTACCCAACAAATTACCTTAATTTCATTCGGTCACGTCTTACCCTTTGTTTCCGAAAAGGGAATCAGCGATGTTTGGAGAGATTTAGTCGATTCACTTTCGAGGGAAAGTTGGTCTTGAATGCTATTATGCATAACCTGCTCCTAATTCATTGGATCTTTGTATTTTTACCTATTTAGCATACATGCATACATATAAACATAAATAAAAAACTAGGATTGCTATAGCATACTTCATCGTATACTGTTTTTGCCGTCATGATCATATTAAAATACAGAAATTCATACATACAGTGATGGCTTCCATGCATACATATATACATACGTAAAGAACTAGGATAGCTATAGCATACTTCATCATATACTGTTTTTGCCGCGCGATTATTAAAATACAGAAATTCATACATACAGTGACGGATTCCATGCATACATACATACATACATAAAGAACTAGGATAGCTCTAGCATACTTCGTCGTATACTGCTTTTGCCGTCGTGATCACTAAAATACAGAAATTCATACATACAGTGATCTATTCCATGCGAAATGTTGAAATAAACGAGTTACAAGTAGGAAACAGCTTGAGAAAAGCTACGAACGGACGGTAAGAAAACAAAGGAAAAACATACATCGAGCCTCTAGAAACAAAAAAAAAAAAACTTCTGACTCACGTCGGGATCGAACCCTGGTCTCTCAACTGGAAAGCAAGGGCACTACGAACTGACCCACACAAGTGATTACTTGTGTTGCGTCACAGAATTGTTCCGAAACCGACACGTTCAGGATGGACACGAATCATATCGTTTTGCGTTTTGCGCAGAATAAATTGCAAAGGGAACAGCTGTAAGAAGGACAAGCGCTGGGTCCTATTAGGTCACTCTGCGCTAGAAATAATGTTGAAACAATTGTTAGGAGAGGGTAGAAAATAAGATGGAAGAAAGATAATGTGAATGGAGGTACAGTAAAAGGAAAAGTAGGGTTTACAGCTAGGGGCCGAAGGGACGCTGCAAAGAACCTTAGGTAATGCCTACCGTGCACTGCGAAGGTCTGAGAAAATTTCTCGCCCATTAGTTTCACATATATGAAATGACTATTAACCTTTAACAGGTAATCTCTTACCATAGACGGTTTCTGTTTGAATATTTATCAAGAGGGAAAATAGAACCGGACTTCTTGATGGGTTCAAAATCGTCGGAATTAATTGCATCTATGTTGTACCCGTCATTCCAGTATTAAAAGCAGGCCATGATATTATAAAACTTGTTACTATCACGGATTTTGATTAAAAACCCCTTCGATAAAGTAATTAGAGCCGAGATTACGGTGATTTATCACTAATTTCTTCTTGAAAAAGTGAATAGCGTTCAGCTAGTTGTAGAAGGGAAACAAAGGCTTGGTGAATTTAATGGAAATTGCCCCTACTGCTTGTAAGTTGTGCTTGTAGAGATGAACTTGTATTTATATACTTTTTATCTATTCGTAGATAATTTATTGATTTATTTTTTTCTAATAAATAATCTATTCTTTCTGTATTTTCTGTTATCTTTTATAACTTCTTTCCAATGAACACCATTTTCTTTGGAAGCCTGAATTTCAAGACAGTGGCCCCTGTAGGCTGGCCCCTGTAGGCTTGTTTCATATGAAAAGGGGTGTATCTTCTGAATAATAATAATAATAATAATAATAATAATAATAATAATAATAATAATAATAATTCGCAAAATGCAGCCATTTTATTCAACAAAACTTGCCTCAAAGAGGGTCTTCTTCCTTCTAATAATAATACTAATAATAATAACAACAATAATAATAATAATATGGCGTTATTCACTAAATGCATAGAACTAAGCTCCTAACTAACCAGTGAAAGTACAGCAACTGACCCAGAGAAGGAAGCTTATTTTTATCCACAAATCGCATCTTACGCATAGGAGGAAATCAGATAAAAATGAGTAATAAAGGCATTATCGGAGGAGCTATGGCGAATCCACCAAGGCAGCCCGAAAGCCCCTACGTGATAAATGGGACATAATTGTCTCCGTTATTCCGCATTTCCATATAAATGGCCGCGCAAGATGGCCGGCCCTACATCACTCCTTAGGCGTATTCATGGGTCCCGGGCGATATCAGTCTCTATAATTGATTCTTTATCTCCTTCATCTCGGGAAAGGGAACCCCCCTCGCCCGTCGCAACTACTTTATTCACTCCGGCGACCTTTGGCCACGCCCCTATTAAAGAAAAGGGATTCGAAATGCTCCGAGGATGGAGGATGGCTGATGTTATGGTGGTGTGGAGGGATTCTCGCGTGGGAAAGGTTTCTTGCTTGGAGGAATCGATGAATCAAATGAATTCCCGGAGCAGTTTCCTGCCTGTTCATGACACATGAGACCTGTCTGATTTTAGGGCGTGTTAGGGCGGCCTTGCTGGAACTTCAAGCGTTTTTGGACAAATTCTTTATTCATTCCTCCCGCGGATTCAAGGCTTGTAGTAATAAGCATATGCAAACGTCCAATGAAATCGAGGGTTTAAATTACATATCTGGTAAAAACGACCAGTATATTCTACATATACATGAAATTATCATACTTTCGAGGAACGTTCATTACTCAGGTAGCCTATAAGTTTCTGACTCACATCGGGATCGAACCCCGGTCACTCAAATGAAAGCCCAGGACGCTGCCAACTGACCCACACTAAGGTATGAGTGAGAGATTTCTCACGAATCTTCACTCTATCTATGTATATCTCATTGTATGTTGTATCTATACATACCAGCGGCTTCCTATTTGTAAATCATACGTCTAGAACATAATTAAATTCATGGTATTACGTAGATTTAGTAAACATGTGAATTATCTATTAAGAGTTATTTAGAAACAACATATTCCGTACCCATAATTATAAGTTTTTTCTTAATGTCACAGCTTGTTAAAAAAATTCTTAGATTAAGAATATACCATTTTGTAGAAATCACTATTTTAGCCTAAATACATCGGTTATAATTGTACGCATTTTTAATGTCACATCACGCTGAAAAAAATCTTGAAAGAAAGATTAACCATTTTTGCAGAGAATTACTGTTTTAGCCTAAATAAAAGTAAATCAAAGTTACGATAAAACATGTACCATAACCGAATTTTTTTCCTATTTTTTTGTGTGGAAGTAACAGAATAAAAAGAAACCGCTAAAAAAGATAAAAAAAAAAATCCGAGGCGAGCCACGCGTGATTCTGGTAAATTACAGTTTTCCCTCTTAATGTAATTGCTGTAACCTCAGCCGAAGCTTGGCTCGAAAGGTACACAAACACACACGTACTCGCGAAAAGATATTTCTGATTCAGTGAAGCGCGGGATTCGTGCATCCCAGTACGTGCTCTAGGTCTTTATAAGATCTCTGAGTATGGGCTGGGGGCAACAGAAATAAACTTGACTTTCTGAGCGGCTGTCGAGAGCTTCGAATTGATTGACATCTAAATTTTTTCAAAGGGAGATCTCCGTCTGTGTGATGACCTACAACAGAACGTCATACTAATCATTAGAAATATTATTATTATTATTATTATTATTATTATTATTATTATTATTATTATTATTCAGAAGATGATCCCTATTCATGCGGAACAAGCCTATAAGGGCCATTGACTTGAAATTCAAGCTTCCAAAGAATATGGTGTTCATTTGAAAGAAGTGACGTAAGGTAATAGGAAATAGAGAAGTGACGTGAAGTAATAGGAAATACAGTAAGAGGAGATCAATTATTAAAAAAGAAAAATAATGCAACATATTGGAAAATATATAGATAAAAATATAAATGATTAAAATACAAGTAGAATTGTTTTATGGCACTAATGCGTCGCATCGTCGTTTGATGTCACTACGATTCACGTTTGCGAAAGTCTTCACCTCGTTATTATTGGAAGCAATTGGGCTAGTGGCTGTTTACTTCATTTTACTCTAATCCTGGCTTGCCCTCTACTTAAAACCTTCTGGGTTAATCTACTGGGATTTTCTCCAATTTCGTGCTATATCTCAGTCAATAGTCAACTGATTTCTGGTAAACTTGAGTATAATTTGCTGTATTACCTAAACACATTTTTTGTTAAGTTGTCAACAATGAGTTAGTTTTCAACTCATTAAAAGGAAAATGAGGGAAAAAATCAGTTAGTTTTCAACTCATTAAAAGGAAAATGAGGGAAAAAATCGAGTGTTAATATAAAAGAGTGTGTATCTTGCTTGAGAAAGAAACAGAGGTTTGTTTATTGAGGGGCAATGTATAAATTCAAAATGGGCTGAGAAGGTACTGTTTCTACCTACGTGGGTACAATCGACGTAGAGAAGGATTTTCTGGAAGAGAGAGGGAGAAAAAAAAATTGGCTTGAGTACGAACGTTAATTAGGTTGAAGGAACTCTCTCTCTCTCTCTCTCTCTCTCTCTCTCTCTCTCTCTCTCTCTCTCTCTCTCTCTCTCTCTCTCTCAAATATTGCCTGTACTCTCTTTTTCTCTCTCTCTCTCTCTCACAAGTATCGCCTGTCTTTCGCAGGAGCGTGACGTCTTTTTTTCGAAATACCACGCGCCCAAGAACAAAGCCCACGTTAAGTAGATTACCTGCGTGGAAACTCGGTCGAATCAAACGCACATCAAGCTACAGCCGGCGCGACCTTTTCTCTGACCCCGGAAATGGACTCTGAAGACAAGAGAAATAAAAAAGAGAGAAAGAAAAGAGAGAGAGAGGAACGGGCGTGGTATACGAGGGAAACGGGGTGAGAGGGCTAAGTACGCACGGCTGGGCCACAGCACGCGCCCGACCATCAAATGAGGAAACTATCTGCCTCAAATTCTCTTCTCTTCTCACAGCAGACTCTTTCTGCACTGGTGACTGCCTGATGACTTTTGGCGACGCGTTCGGTAAACAGAGAGCGACCTGCTCAGAGAGAGAGAGAGAGAGAGAGAGAGAGAGAGAGAGAGAGAGAGAGAGAGAGAGAGAGAGAGGGCAGACTTCCCGTCTAAAAGCTCAGATTCAGTGCTAAAGGGCAGGGCACCTTTTCAATCACAGAGAATACAAGAAACTTACAGACCTTGACATGTTCTTGACATGTCCTTAAGCAGAGTATCAACTTCGGTTTCATCTTGCTATAAACAAAAGTTATGCACAAAAAAATCATAAATTTAGTTACCTAACAAGAACATAAATTCGTTCTACAGGATTTTCGAATTTCAAGCTCATATCATAACTTCCCAAAGCTGAAATTCTGAATATAGTTCCAAGCAAAAAAAAATTACTTTTAATCGCTTTCTCTTTGGTGCCCAAATGTGGGAAGCTGCTGATTAATTACACCTTATCAGATACAAAATAGTCTCATTAATGTAATTACCAGTGGAATGTAGTTTATATCATCTGATTACACCGCAGTGCTGCTTGAATTTCCAATAAGCAATCATGTTCTGTAAAGCACTTACCGATGTTCATTTAAGATCGGAATTCCCTTGAATATCTTTAGAGAGAAAGTGGTTAGGTCTTGTTTTATAATAATAATAATAATAATAATAATAATAATAATAATAATAATAATAATAATAATAATAATAATAATATCTTTTACTTTAACCCAGGGTTATATATATACGGAATAATAATAATAATAATAATAATAATAATAATAATAATAATAATAATAGTAATAATAATAATAATAATAATAATAATAATAATAATAATATTAATATCCTTTATTTCAACTCAGGGTTATATATTGGGGATACAAATAATAATAATAATAATAATAATAATAATAATAATAATAATAATAATAATAATAATAATAATAATAATAATATCCTTTATTTCAGCTATGGGTTATATACAAGGAATACACACAGTAAAGACAAAACAACACAATGTACGTAAACTTTTGCCGGTTCGCAGACGATAATGACTATTATAATAAGCAATATTATTAGAAAATTCAAGTAACAATTTCCCCCTCTTAGCTTCACATATCTTCACGCGCCGGGGCTGTATTGCTTTTCTATATTGAAAGGCCTTCCCGGCATTTTTCTCCACGCATTGATGAACATTTGGAAATAAGTTTGATGGAAAAAAAAAAACAGCTTTCAAAACTCATTAGGTTTTGAGGGGGGGGAGAGGGGGGCGGGGTGTATTTGACAGGTTCAGATATCCGGAAGTTTTTTGAGCCTCTGCAAATTACACGTTGGTACTCACACTTAAACGCATGAGTGTGTAATTGTGAACAAAGATATTGTATATGTCATGTACTTACGTGCATGACATGTAATTCTTCGATATTTACATGCATCTGTACAAATATGGGGAAATATATATATATATATATATATATATATATATATATATATATATATATATATATATATATATATATATATATATATATATATATATATATATATATATGTATATATATATGTGTGTATATTTATATATACTGTATATTATATATATATATATATATATATATATATATATATATATATATATATATATATATCTGGCTTCCATGTACATATGAAAAATATTCAGCTGGAGTAATATAAGGACATCAGAGATATCTGAAAATGTAAGAAAACCCCTGTAAACAAAAATTTTAAGAAAAAAATGGTCAAAAACAAAAAATGGCATTAAAGATGGCCTGAAAAAAAAATACGAGAAAATCCTTGTAACAAAACTTATAAGGAAAACATTGCCAAGATATCAAAGTGGCATTAGAAATGACATTAGAAAATAAGCAAAATCCCTGTAAACAAAAATGTCCATGAAATTTTCCTGAGACGAGAAAGGGCCATATCTCACTCTGTCGATAGCCATCGCCTCGCAGATTCGAGCAAATCAATTTTCGGAGAATAAACCGTGGCCCCTTTTCACCTCTCCCATCAGCCAACCCTTCTACCACCACCACCACCACCACCACCGTCGCTGCAAGACGCATTGGGAGAAGCTGATACAGCAATTACAGGTCGAGAGAAGCTCATATATTTCCCCGCGTAATTATGAAATACTGGGGAGTCTCGCATCGAGATCCTATCGGCGCGCTTGAGACAAAATAAATAACCCAAATTGCAATCTATATGCCAGCGTTCCATGACCCATACTTCAGGGACCGATGACTAACAGCCGATAAGGAGGGCGGCTTAGGCACTGATGTGGTCGGGATACCCCCTTAGGAAAAGAGAGAGAGAGAGAGAGAGAGAGAGAGAGAGAGAGAGAGAGAGAGAGAGAGAGAGAGAGAGAGAGAGAGAGAGAGAAACCGGGAAATTGAAATCGATGCTAAAGAAAGATTTGCTAAGAGAAGAGACGATAAGAGCCTTCATATCTCCCTTGGGGTACCCCTTAGGAACAGAGAGAGAGAGAGAGAGAGAGAGAGAGAGAGAGAGAGAGAGAGAGAGAGAGAGAGAGACCTGGAAATTGAAATAGATGCTAAAGAAAGATTTGCTAAGGGAAGAGACGCCAAGTCTTCAAATCTCCCTCTAAAAGTACTTACATAGATCTCACGAAGAGAGAGAGAAAAAGAACCTGGAAATTGAAATCGATGCTAAAGAAAGGCACTCGCAGAGATCACGCCGATTGCAAGTGAAAAAGCGGAGGCATAACTCGTCACATCCCAACTTGTGATTAAACGAATGCTGAGGGAACTCGCTGTCCATCCTGAGGGGTTCCTCGACGTGTGCGCGCGATTCCCAGGTCGGGCTGCGCGAGACGAATGGCGCCACTCTTCACTGCCACTCGCTAAGGGTTAATAGCGGAGTCTATAACCAATAGTCGGCGATGATTACGGTCTGCCCGATGCGTTATGGCGTTACTTACTAAAAGTCTGGCTAACGAAGCGTGCGATTGGACGTAGCGAGAGAAAAAGGGAGGGAATGAAGGAGACGAAGGATACGAGGGAGAATTTCATGAATAAAGACGATGATGGTAAGAACAAAAAGGGTGAGAGAATTGAGAATGCAACAGGAAGGAAGGAAGGAATCGAAAACGATACAAACAACAGAAGAAGAAGAAGAAGAAGAAGAAGAAGAAGAAGAAGAAGAAGAAGAAGAAGAAGGTTTCTGCTGTGAACATGAGGGGAAGGCGAGGGACCAGGAACCGCCATGTTCTTGACGGTAATCCTTCGCGAATCTCCTGATCGAGTCGATAATTGAGAGAGATACGAATCACACAAAACGAATCATTTCCCGAATTTCGTTTTTTCATGACTTATCGGGATGACTTATCATTCTGATTCATATCCTGCTGTTTATTTTGTCATAAATAACACGTGCGTGTGTATGTGTGTTTGTGTGTGCAGTTTTGTTTTATCTGAGGAATTTCTTACCTTAAGGAAAGAAACTCAGTACTATAAGGCAATGAGAGAGAGAGAGAGAGAGAGAGAGAGAGAGAGAGAGAGAGAGAGAGAGAGAGAGAGAGAGAGAGAGAGAGAGAATGTATTTTCGTGAACCTGTCTAATGTATGCAGCTGTGTATTACCTGAGGAATGTCTTACGTTTAGGAAAGATACAGATACTGTAAGACAATGAGAGAGAGAGAGAGAGAGAGAGAGAGAGAGAGAGAGAGAGAGAGAGAGAGAGAGAGAGAGAGAGAGTGTATTTTCGTGAACCTGTCTAATGTATGAGGCTGTGTATTAACTTTAGGGAAGACACAGTACTGTAAGACAAAGAGAGAGAGAGAGAGAGAGAGAGAGAGAGAGAGAGAGAGAGAGAGAGAGAGAGAGAGAGAGAGAGAGAGAGAGAATTAGTTCTTGTACTTGTCCAATATGAATTTATTTAAAGATATTTTATTCAATAAACTATAACTGTAAGTAAAGAATGAACACTTATGAAGCTAAATAGATATATGGCAATTAGGTAAAAACTGACGATGCAAGAGCAACCTGTATTATTAAATAACCTGAACTTGATAAGAGAAGATTAGGTTAAAAAAAAAAGACTATAAAACCGGTAGCAGAAAACCTGTTGACGAGAAAGTAGACTTATTTACTGTTTTACTATCTTACTTTGCATCTTTTTGACAAGAAATTGGAAACAGGTATGTATATATATATACTGTATATATATATATATATATATATATATATATATATATATATATATATATATATACAGATATATATATATATATATATATATATATATATATATATATATATATATATATATTTATATATATATATATATTTATATATACTACCAGTAAAATATATTTATTATCGTTTTAGCTTTAGATTACGAAATATATATTCTATTTCCCTCAATTCAAAAGCATTGATCGGATGGAATTTATTGTTGACCTTCAACAAACGCAAAAATATTGGTAATAATGAGACACCCCTACTGATTCTATGTAATCCCTCGGCAAATGCGCCAATTCACTTACTCTCATATCCTCAAATATATGATTCGGAAAATTTGGTGGGATGTCAAAGTTTTTGTGGTTCAGTTTCTCGAAAAGAGCGACATTATAGCTCTTGTGGTTCCACACAGCTAATTGTGTTTAAAATGATGATAATACAAGCAAGGGGCACAATACCATCGTAATTAAATGCTAACCTACATCATAATTTTATTTTTTATCAGACATTCGGTGAGTAGAAATTGCACGTTGGGAATAATGAACTATCGAACGCTGGCGATGGCTTTGGAATTTTTTTATTTATATTTTTTATTTTAGAGATTTTTAATCAAGGTCAAGCTTCTTCTTTTGCGAATTTATCGAATCGACTTTGACTGATCTCAAAAACGACAGTGACCTGCACCTCTAACGTTGCAGTATGACATAGGATACATTATTATTCCATTAAGCCCGCACGATTACGGGTCTCATATAAATCAGTTGGAAAATACCGGAGCCATGCATTAATTGACGGTGGGCGGAGTCGACTGACAGAAGGAAAGCCACGGGGGAACGAGAGATAAGAGCCTCTGGGAGCCTAAAGACAGAGGATTTTCAGGACTTCGTGCAAAAAGAAAGTCTCGGACTGAATATTATTCCCAAGAGATTGTGAGAAGTTTTGGGTCCTTCTTTGAAGGGTTGAAAAAAGTGAATGCCTTCCGGTAGATCTGTATATTATTCCCAAAAGATTGTAAGAAGTATTACGTCCTTCTCTGAAGGGTTGAGAAAAGTGAGTGCCTTCCGCTAAACCTGAGTATTATTCCCAAGAGATTGTAAGAAGTCTTAGGTCCTTCTTTGTAGAGTTAAAAAAAACTGAATGCCTTCCACTGGACATGAATATTATTCCCAACAGACTAAAAGAATTCCTGGGCTCTTCTTTGAAGATTAAAAAATAATGGTGTTTTCAGCTAAACTCAGAACTCGGAAATGATTCATAGGCAAAATCCTATAACTGCCTTTCCTCGCTCTCTCATTCGCGTGATACACTTTCTCTGCTCCCCAATAATTTCTCATTACCACAGGCGATCATCATTCCCACCCACCCGGCAAACGTTCATCGTAAAATAAAAATTTTGGGCTAATTAAGGGCCAGTCGTGTATAGTCCTCTTTCCCATGGCTGCAGCGCCCATAAATCAGCTACTCATTCTTTTTTTTTAATAGGATGTTATTAGCCCATGAGTAATGGCTAATTTCCATTAGTCACATGGTTCGTTCGTGCCCATTACGAGGCCGTTAGTGTCCTTCCCGGCGTACACTTTGTTGGCGAGCTTTCGGTCGGATTAAAATTAGAATATCTTCGCGCGCAGACAACCCTCTTCCTATCAACGTGATTATAGTCGTTATCGGTCGGTGCCACGGGAAGACATATTGTTTTCAGCTCCCAGCGTGAGAGATCGCGTCTCTAAGAAACTGTAACATCTAGACTAATGCCCGTTTCTCATTGGAGAATACCCACAGTGACTACCATATTATTATTATTATTATTATTATTATTATTATTATTATTATTATTATTATTATTATTATTATTATTTCAGTAGATGAAACCTATTCACATGGAACAAGCACACCCAAGGGGCCACTGACCTGAAATTCTTTAAGCTTCCAAAGAATGTTGGTTTCAACCTCCCACCGCAGCAGACCCCCCAACACTGCAGCAGTAACTGATCATGACACAGAGCCAGTGATTTTTCATCGCCCTAGGGGAGACGCGAACCCGCGACATCTGAGTGGCATGCCACGACACTATAGCCACTATACCAGCGGACCATAGTCACAAGTCAAATTTTTTCGTTGTCTGTGGCATCTCTAAGAAGCTGTAATATTCAGGAGTAATGTCTGTTTTCCATAGGAGAAATGGTCATAGAGACTATCGTAAGTTCAAGTTGAATTCTTCCTTTATTTACTTATATCAGTCACGGACTGCTTCAACTAATTAGCAGATAATTGAAATAATGTTACTTTCTTTAATGACCCTATCCCCGTTAGCTATGCATTTACGAGGCGAAGCTAATCCGAGGAAGATTTCTGAACGAAGAGGGGCGTTTGAACTTCTAGAACTGAATCGAATTGAATGTAAAATTTAGGTCAAGGGCCAAGAGCGGGAACCTATGACGTCATTCAGTGCTGAAATTAACGTTGAAACAATTGTTAGTAGAGGGTGGAAAGTAAGACGGAAGAAAGACAATATGAACGGAGGTACAGTAAAAGGAATGAAAAGGGTTACAGCTAGGGGACTAAGGGACGCTGCAGAGAACCTTTAAGTAATGCCTACAATGCACGGCGTGAGGTGCACTGACGGCGCAACCCCTCTACTGTGGTTAGAGGTTATATGGTTGTTGACGATCTTATCCAAGTATCATCCAAAATTACAAAAAATATTGTAGTCATAATCACCATTAAGACACGGAATTATATATATATATATAAATATATATATATATATATATATATATATATATATATATATATATATATATATATATATATATACACAAGCGAATAAACCTATGAATTTCAATTTGAGCAACATATGAACCAGCGATAAATAGAAAAAAATAAAAAAAACTACGTTCGAAAAAGCAGCGTAACAACATACACATCAATAAAATTCTTCGATTTAAACGGAATCTCTCATTCGCAAGCCCGAAGGTTTCACAAAACGAAAGGCTAATATAGAACTCCTTCTGGACGACGGCTTTGCACCGCACAGAAATATCATCTCCGAGGATTCGAGAAGCAATTATGAATAAAATGGACCCAATAGTGTTTATAATTACCTCCGTTTTCGAGACAAGAAACATCACGACAATGCAGTTACCTGGAGTGAGGGGGGAGGGGAGAGGGTAGGGATAGAGGGAGGGAGGGAGGGAGAGAGGGTGGTAAGGGGGGAGGAGGGGTACGCATACACCTTCTGTCTTAACACGAAATTCATCATCGCACTGGAGGTAATGGCCCTTTTAACTTCTCTAATTTAATGGACGATTTGATCTCATTTCCCGGCGACAACCAACATTGCTAAGCTGGCTAAAGCATCCTAAAAGCTGTCATTAGCAAAGGTTATCAACTTCATATTAAACAGGAGGCTGGGGCTGGCGCAACGACGCCCTGTACTACCTACCACTGGCTAGGTCTCCCCCCCCACAAGGCTCCGTCTCCCCCGTATCCTCTCCGTCTCCCCCGGCTACGTCTCCCCCAACCCAACCCCTCCCTAACCGAGACACGCGTGATCAGAATGATTCATTAATATCATCGTTGTTCTGTTAGTTGTGCTGACTGCATTTCTGTCCCCCAATCTCCTAACACCCCCCTCTCTCTCTCTCTCTCTCTCTCTTTCTTATATATATATATATATATATATATATATATATATATATATATATATATATATATATATATATATATATATATATATATACATAACTGCACTGTTCGTATTTTTCAATTAGGTGTAGTTTAGTTCTCTTGTTTTTGTGCCCCTACCCAAAAAAGTTTTTAGAAAAGAATTCTTACATTGGTATTTCTAACTTTACTTTTAGATTAAATCTCTCGCATTTACAGCAGCCGAGATGAAACCTCCCTCATACGTTTAGTAAGAATCAAAAAAAAAAAAACTATAAGTACAACTCAGGAATAAAAGCGAGAGATTGATATTTTGTCTCGAGTTTCTGGGCGTTTGCCATTTTCATCTAATTTCGCGTCTTCGTCCTTTTTTCCCCCTTTATATTACTCCGACGTTCTCGCATCTTACGATCCCGTTCATCAGCTTTTTGAGACGCTCTCCCTTCATTAACATTAGATGAATTTACCTCTTATTCCCCTCCTCCAAGCAATTAGCACTGAAAGATCATAACTCAAAATGTCGGGGTGTTTATTTTTTCTACTTTACTCTTTATACACAATATTACACGGTTAACAAGTTAATTAAACTGTGAAAGACTAGTAACAATTCTGAAGCTCGTTTTACAGTGTATCCTTACCTTGCCTTCACCTCCGCTAACGATTCTGCGAGGTAGAATCAAAATTAAATTCATATCTAAACGTCACTTCACACGACTTTTGGCTCTTGGAAAATATTTTGAAAACTCACAAGTTTCACGACCGTTTCTTGGAAAATGTGATGATCCGCTTTATATACACCTTCTGTCGGCGAAGAATCGCAAGACAAAATAAGTTTCCTTTGTGCTGTACGCATTGCAATATCTAAACGTCAGTTCATACGACTTTTGGCTCCTGGAAAATGTTCTGAAAACTTGCTAGTTTCGCGACAGTTCCTTGGAAAATGTGATCAGGTTTATATTATATACCTTTCGCGGGTGACGAGCCGCGAGAAAACAATTCATTTCCTTTGTGCTGAACTCATTGCAATATCTAAACGTCAGTTCACACGACTTTTGGCTCTTGACAAATATTCTGAAAACTTGGAAGTTTCATGACAGCTTCTTGGAAAATGTGATCCGTAGGCGAAGAATCGCAAGACAAAAGAGCTTCCTTTGTGCTGTACACATTGCAATATCTAAACATCGATTTACACTTTTGGCTCTTGAAAAATATTCTGAAAACTTACAACTTTCACAATTGTACCTTGGAAACTGTGATGATCCGCTTCATATATACCTTTTGCGGGCGATGAGCCGCAAGAAAAAATCCATTCCCTTTAGCTGAAAGCACTACAACTTCTAGTTTATGGCGGCGGTTATCTCTGCTGGCTAGTAAATTCATTTCCCGACGTCTGTCCCTCCCGCAGACACCCAAGCACTAAGTTTATGAAGGCTTACCATAATTGATCACCTTCTAATCTCGCCAACGAAAACAACAGACGATCACAGTTACACTCTTTGGCTCCCATCGAGGATTTGAGGATTTGCCTGAACTCCGCCACCAGCTTTCTTGGAATTCAAAAGAGGATTTGAGAGTTTTATTTACTTTAATTTTTTTTAAATGTGATTCTGGAAGTCCGACCACTTAGCACATTTTAATGTAATGTTTTTAAACCCGTCAATCGCAAAATGAAGGGAAATATATTACTTTGGTTTTCCCGCTGTTTTGGAAGTAAGTGTGTGCTATGACAAAAACACGCGCAATCTATTAACGTCTGCTATTTTATTAAATACAGTAGGCGTAGGCCCTTTACTCCAGAAACCGAATTAAATTCTTTGATGAATGAGGATTTGTGAAGAGATATGTATCCCCTTTACTGAAGGTCCAATTACGTTCCTAAGCAACTGAAGTTATTTAAGAAATCATAATATAAGAGAAAGAAGCAGTGTTAATCCTACCTTTTGTTGAGTGTTGACCATTTGACCATTATAGTCCCACCCCACTCCCACCCCCAAACCCCCCTTTCTATCCCAAACCAGTACTCGCACCAAAATAACACGAGGACCACTTTCGGCACTGAAAGTTCGCCCGCCAGAAGCGGCGACGGCGCAGCAGCACTCAAATGGATAGCAGTCGGCTTTTAGTTTATTAATACATTCAAGGGCGCTGACGTAGAATGTATTCTTCTCCTTCGCCATGACACAAGGGACGCTCATAAGAATTAAAACCGGTTCGATCAACGGAGGGAAAAGGTTAAAGAAAAGTGCTGATACTTCAATGAAGTAGGTGGCTGACTGGACTTTACTCAGAGAGAGAGAGAGAGAGAGAGAGAGAGAGAGAGAGAGAGAGAGAGAGAGAGAGAGAGAGAGAGACTATAGGCAGCAAGACAGAGAAACCAGGTAGTAATTACTCGCGGTGTCAGGCAGAGCAAAAAATGGCAGAAGAGACACGTAAATGGACGAATCAGAAAGGCCGATGTAATTACTGAATTGTTTCTGAAATTAATAGGATTTTTATCTCCTCTTCGGATGGTTTCAGGGCTCAGAAATGATACGCGCGACAGAAATAAAATAGATTTTTTGATGGTACAGTTATGAAGTTACGTTCGCGTATTTATCTGCAATGAGTACCTAGCAAAATCATAACAGTAGTGTGTGTATGTCTGTGTATGTCTATGTCTGTGTATGTCTATGTCTGTGTATGTCTATATCTGTGTATGTCTGTGTGTGTGTGTGGTAGTATTTGTTAACTATAATGCCCTCTTAACTTCTCGAATTCATCAAATTTTTGAAATGATTGTCGCTGCGAAGCCAAGAACCAAATTAAAAAAAGAAATGAAGTTATTTCAGGCTCCCGGCCGAGACTCGATCTCGGGGCGAGGGTATTCGAACGTGGTAACGATTCTACACACACACACACACACACACACACACACACACACACACACACACACACACACATATATATATATATATATATATATATATATTCATTTACATTTACATAAAGCTATTTGTCTATCTACTGTAAATAATGTGACTGGAAGGTTTCGACGTCGATGAAAACAAATAGAATGGAAGAATAACGGGAAAAGCAAATAAAAAAAAAACAATTAGACTGATAAATAAAACCAAAGAAGAAATGGAGAAAGTTTGTTTACAGGAGAACAATCGTGAACATTCAACTAACCAGCGAACTGTAGCTAAATAAATTTGAGCTCAAGGTTTGAAAATATGGTTGTCTTAATTCTCATCTCTCTCTCTCTCTCTCTCTCTCTCTCTCTCTCTCTCTCTCTCTCTCTCTCTCTCTCTGCTGATATAACCAACTTGAAATTAATTTTTCTTCCTAATATAATGAAATAGATTTAGCTACGTATAAATTACCTAAAAGTCGCCTAATTTACTGAAGTCAATATTCACAGGGTTAGTTGCTGGAGAGATGTATTATCATCTATCACATTTCTGACAGCTGAACAGCCCATAACAGCCCAATCACTACAACTCCCTCTCATCACCTTACGCACTGAATGTCTACAAATCTAAGGCAAGCAAGTATAATTTTTCTCCCTGATATGTAGACCTACAGATACGCCACTCAATTGGTCGAACGTTGACCCAAACACCTGTTGGGGATTTGCCTCCTATTACTGTCTATTCCCCTTTCCCCTCCTGAACGCCAGCTCATATGTGTTCATTGTTGTTCACGTCGACGATAGGCTAGATAGGTGACCTGTCTAAGTGCCATGTTCATTCCTCTTAAGCACTGAGTAAGATCAATGTGGTACAGCATCCCAGGTAGACTGTGATTCATCTCTCCCGCAAACAAGGAATCGATCATTGGCGCACACGTCGCATATGTATTCCTTCTCTCTCTCTCTCTCTCTCTTTCTTCTTTAGCTTCTTCACATTTTACTTATCTCCTTCCTCCTTTTCTCTCTCTCTCTCTCTCTCTCTCTCTCTCTCTCTCTCTCTCCTTTAGTTTCTTCACACTCTACTTTTCCCCTCCCTCTCTCTCTCTCTCTCTCTCTCTCTCTCTCTCTCTCTCTCTCTCTCTCTCTCTCTCTCTCTCTCTCTCTCTCTCCTTTAACTTCTTCACATTCTACTTATCACCTCTCTCTCTCTCTCTCTCTCTCTCTCTCTCTCTCTCTCTCTCTCTCTCTCTCTCTCTCTCTCTCTCTCTCTCTCTCTTTCTTGGGCACAAGGAAAAAAGTCTTACTAAAAAGTATGACCTCTGATTGAGGTTCCATGTACTTTCTCTAATATGCTGTCCCCAGTGACCCGAGGTCCATCGTCCCATAGAATTCTGTGACACCCATACCAATCAGCAGCCTCCAATATATATATATATATATATATATATATATATATATATATATATATATATATATATATAAATATATATATATATATATATAATTCTTTTTTGTACTGACACCAAGTTCATCCTATATGAAATATCACTCTTTTTGCATCATGCATCTCAAAAGTCCTAATAATTGTCATATTAGAAGATATATCAGCTGTCGCAGCTTTAAATTTGTTGGAGGCGATATTATATATATATATATTTACTATTTATAGCACCAACTATTCTCCTTCACAATATCCCACCTTGGTTAAAAAAAATATATATATTTCCTTTTATCTCCTGAAAGCAAAAAAAAAAAAAAATGTTAAATTATTTGACATATACTGTTAAAAACAAAAACTAAAATTTTAGTGCTGATTAACTGACAAGTGTAAACTGAATATTGTACTAAGTGGAAACTGAGTGCAAATGATAAACAAGTAAAAAATGCGCCAAAGTTTCTTCGGCGCAATCGAGTTTTCTGTCCGGTGGTGGCCTCAGCCACGGCCCATAAAACTCTTAGCCGCGGCCCACCAAACTCAGCCACGGTCCGGTGGTGGCCTATGTTGTCGGTACCTATAGCGCTCTGAGAAGTAAGATTATGGCTAAATTTAACCTTAATTAAGATAAAAACTATAGAGGCTAGAGGGCTGCAACTTGGCATGTTTGATGATTGGAAGGTGGATGGTCAACTTACCAATTTGCAGCCCTCTAGCCTCAGTAGTTTTTAAGATCTGAGGGCGGACAGAAAAAGTGCGGACGGACAGACAAAGCCGGCACAATAGTGTTCTTTTACAGAAATCTAAAAACATAACGATAACCTCTATCTTAGTAAATCTAGCCAAAGGTAATAATTTTTTTATGTGTACTATCAAAATAATTCTCCAAAAATAAAGGATAAGATATATATATATATATATATATATATATATATATATATATATATATATATATATATATATATATATATATATACATTTGCTTTTACACCACGCAACACTACAGCGACTTGTTCCTCAAGTAGTATATATATTATATTTTATTGTTATTCATATCAGCCATTGGGCCGTAAAGCACAACACTCGCCTTTCACTTACCGGAATGGGTACTTTCTGATTCTTAAGCATTATGATATACATGCCTAATTCTGAAGAGATCGTAACTCAAACAGGAGAAAACTTTCGCGAGAAATGATGCTTACTTTATTATTGAATGTTACTGAAGGAGAAGAAGAGAGCGTTCTGCATAAACATGAGGCAATAAAGAAAAGGAAAATAATGAACTCTCGAATTCTTGGTCGTTAAATTAAAAGGTTCTCTACGTAATAATACGAGTCGAACTCATCGATTTATGACGACAATTTTCTCACGCAAATTACTCTCAGGTTTTCGGTGTTTACTGTTGAAGCAAAGTGGGTAAAACATGAGAAATAAGACACAGGAAACAAACATAAGACATCAAACAGGAAATAAGAAGTAAAATAGAAATAAAACGTAAGTTAACTTGAGAAAAGAATTTATGTCTTCTATCGGGATAGTCATGTGCGCTACAAACAACTCTTCTTTCTTTTCCACATGACAAACTGAGCTTTTAAAATTTTAATAAATTTCCTTTTTTTTTTTGTCAACGGCAGAATCTTAACTATGGTTTGGCAACCGTGTAAAAAAAAAAACGTTTTGTTAATGTCTCATCATGATTCATGCTTCAGGATTTAAAAAAAAAAAAAAACAGGTGCCAACATTCTGATGAAATAATCTATGGGCCTACAACTTGTTTTCATCTGGGTAAGGGTAGGCCTAACGGTTGTAAATGTTCGCGTTATCCCATGTTGACCAGTGTTTGACTGAGGTCTAAGGTATTCTTTAGACCTTGAGTTTAACAATAGTTTTATCTAGAATAACAATAATTTTATTAAGAACTGAAGATGCCATATCTCGTAGCAAGTCAACAATTTTGTTAAGTCTTTTGCAAATGCACGAGCCTTATAAAATCGAAATTAAGTCAACTATCAAATTATGTGTATATATATATATATATATATATATATATATATATATATATATATATATATATATATATATATATATATATATATATATATATATATATATATATATATATATATATATATATATATATGTGTGTGTGTGTGTGTGTGTGTGTGTGTGTGTGTATGTGTGTGTGCAGTATATATATGTATATATGCATATATATTTACTTATATTTATACAGCGTTCGTGTACATAACTAATTTTTTTTTATCTTCATTGATCTTAATCTATTTACGTTACTTCTAAGTCCTCTCCCAGTCACTTGTTTAAGAGAAAGTCATAAATAGGAATCCTGAGGCCTCATTGTTTATATTAGGACCATGAAGATCCTTTTTCATACACAGAATCCTTTCTGGCTCTCAGCACAACCGTGTAAAGAAACCGAATCCCCGACATAGTCACACTAAATGTTCGTACGGTGCTTAATATATTTATATATACAACTATACTAGACCCGTGCAGATAAGCTTATTTATAATGTGCCAACAAATTACGTTTCTGTTTAATAGCAAACTGAGTTCCCCTAACAGCACATAAGTCTGCATAGTTGGAGCACATGTGTGTGTGTGTGTGTGTTTTAACAAGGTACATATATGTCTGTGTTGTGTGTGTGTGTGTATGTGTGTATGTGTGTGTGGTTGGTGGCTAGATATATCAGTGGACATTAGAACAGCGTGTCGGTGTCACGTCTTGAACTGATAATGTTGTTGTAAATGAGGAGTCGGGTCAGATAAAGCAGCCAGGGACAGTTTTAGTTTTTTTTTTTTTCTTTTCCCCTTTCTTTTCTCAGACCGCGGCCGGCCTCAGTCCAAATCCTACTATTAATTTCTTTGCGAGCTTACTAGTCTCTCTCTCTCTCTTTTCCAAGTCTGTCTCTCTCTCTCTTTTCCAAGTTTATCTCTCTCTCTCTCTCTATCTCTCTCTCTCTCTTTCCAACTGTCTTTTCTCTCTCTTTTCCAAGTCTCTCTCTCTCTCTCTCTCTCTCTCTCTCTCTCTCTCTCTCTCTCTATATATATATATATATATATATATATATATATATATATATATATATATATATATATATATATATATATATATATATATATATATATATATATTTGTCGTATACCCATTCCATTTTATTAGCATCAGTACTATTAAATTTTTTTCAGGGCATCAGAAGACGGTCGTATTTCTACAGAGGCATTATCCCCATTACCAAAATGCCATTCCTTAATTTAAAAATCTTTCTTGCTTTCTATGTCCTTTTATTTAGTGTTCTCTAGCTTGCACTCGCATGCTTTCACCACTTCCTTAAAATCAAAAACAAAAATCCTTTTCTATCTGCAGTTCGTCTAAACACCCTCAAAATCCCTCATTCTCTTCAAACACTCTTCACTGCGGATGACTTTGTCATTGTGTCCCCCCTGCCGACAGAGGGCCAACGTTAAAAGCATCGAAATTTGCATAGCGTCGAGAATATTTTGTTCCGGATTAGCTAACTTGCTGCTTAATGTTAACCAAGACAAAATGCCTCCGTTCACTTTTCTTCGTTTATGCAAATGTTCTCCGGCGATATTCATTGTTTGAACTTTATGGTCGTCGTAAAGCACTGTCAGACATTATCTGCCCGGTAACAGTGTCTTCTTTGGCCCACACATATGCTTCTTTTAATTCTGGAGAGCTGTATTTAACGTGGTTCACAAAACGGAATCCCTGCGGGTATTAGGTGGTCCTATCAATTGGGAGTTTGCTCCCGTTTGGAATTTTTCCTGATCGAGAAAATCTGATTTGTGTAGTGGGCCTTTGTGGGATTCTCTATTGATCATTAACTTTTTTTTTGCTCTCCGGCACAGGAATGGATGTTCAAGTCCAAGGATCGTGGGATCCCGGAATGTTTCTCTTTTACGTTTCACTTGGAAACTGTACAGAGGAGAGTCTCTCGTCATTGGTAAACACTTAACTTTGCAATGACTGCCAGATACAACTACTGCAAGAAGTCTTTTCTTTGCAGTAGTTTTTTCTTTTCAGGGCGTCAGCTAAAGTTTCAGAGAACTGTAGGTGAGACTTGCAAAGAAAAGACTACTGCAAAAAGTCTTTTCTTTGCGGTAGTCTTTTCCTTTCAGGGAGTCAGCTAAAGTTTCAGAGAACTGTAGGTGATACTTGTAAAGAAAAGACTACTGCAAGAAGTCTTTTCTTTTCAGGGAGTCAGCTAAAGTTTCAGAGAACTGTAGGTGATACTTGTAAAGAAAAGACTACTGCAAGAAGTCTTTCCTTTGCAGTAGTCTTTTCTTTTCAGGGAGTCAGCTAAAGTTTCAGAGAACCGTAGGTGAGACTTGCAAAGAAAAGACTACTGCAAGAAGTCTTTTCTTTTCAGGGAGTCAGCTAAAGTTTCAGAGAACTGTAGGTGAGACTTGCAAAGAAAAGACCACTGCAAGAAGTCTTTTCTTTGCAGTAGTCTTTTCTCTACAAGTATCACCCACAGGTCTCTGAAACTTTAGCTGACTCCCTGGAAGATAAGAGGCTCACCAGCTGTGAATCTGCAAGGCCATAAAGTTTTCCAGGCAACGTCTATATTACTCGGTTATATCAAATAACCAAGTCTCCGTTTGCAGAAAGAGTAATGCGAGCAGTCTTATCGAACGCAGTGATTCCCTTTCTATACTCACACGACGTGAAAATAATGTTCGGTCATGAGGCCGTGAAGGGCTCCGAGACAACGTGAAAGTTGGCCAAGATGAGTGGCCTCTCGCGCCGATAACAGAGGTTCCATTGCGAGGCGTTCATGTAGCGCACATTTGCGGCCATATTTAAAACTCGGACACCTCTCGAGAATCATGGCCCACGAAAATATTAAGCAATTGACGCTTTCCATTGGGATGCAAATGCACCGGCTGTGTTATGCTCCTCCTACTACTTTTGTAGGCCATTAGTAACTGTTATGGAGCCTCGCATCTATTGGGATCCATGATAATCATGACAAATGACCCACCTACCACCCCCCTCCCCTCTTTCTCCCAGCAACCGCCCTCCCCCCCTCCTTCGTACCACCACCCTTTGACAGCGTCTCCCTGGCTGACAAACCTGACAAGAGATGCCGGTTGTCGAGTGTTGAGGCAAAAAGCCCTTTGAGACGTGTTAGGTGTCAAGATACCGAGCTATGATGGAGACCACCAAACTGATCTTTAATCTGGACCTGGAATCGTGGCGCGGTTCAGACGGGGTGCGGAGGGAGCAGGCTAGGCTGCTAAAGGCAGGACAAGAGGAAGAAGAAGAAGAAGAAGAAGAAGAAGAAGAAGAAGAAGAGGAATTAGAGAATAGAGAAGTAGGAGGGGAAGGATAAAGAGGACTGGAGGGTGAAAAATGGCTACGTGGGAGAGGGAGGTCCGAATAGATAAAGAGTCGAAGGGGTTAAAAGAAGGGTTGGGTCTAATTATTCAGAGCAGATGCATAGCAGCAAAATCTCACCAAGTAAGGAGTTTGTGAGGTCCTTTGTTTAGCCAGCGACTCTTTCCACTCGCATGAGCACACATCAGTCTCTTGGGTCAAGTTGCTATGAACCTGTTTTCAACTTCATTTACAAGAGTTTACAAGAATTTACTATCAATATTTGCTTCCCCTAAAACGAACACATCACTCTCAGACTTGGGCCAGGTTACTGTGAGTCTATATTAAACTTCGATTTACTAGAATTTACAAGAATTTGCCATCAATTTTTGCTCCTTAACCTACGTCATTCTAGTTCCGTGATGACCTAATTCTTTTGGAAACTTTAGTTGCGCTTGAAATTACTTCGTAAAAGGATTCTAATCAGACCAAGGGTATTTTAGCATCAATATCGAATAATATTCCGTGACAATCGAATATTTTCCTTTCTACAGTCAGACGTACCTACTGTTGTCTAAAATATTTTCTTTTTTCTTTTAGACCTAAGCCATCGCTTTAAGATACTTCTTATATACTAAATCCAACAGGTTATTAGCGGCGTTCTCTCTTTCCCTCGGCCACAGATGACGATAAAAGGTTATTCTCCAAAGGAAGTCTGAAGGAGTTCCACCCTTTTTGTCATTCTAAGCGATCTATCAGGTAAACTGGGCCAACATTATGACGTTCGGTTGATAGAAGACTTTGTTATCCTCAAGGGGATACAATGTCTAAGGAAATTCAAGATGGCTACTTTAAGAGCTATTTAAACCTCTGCAGACAATTGGACATTCGAGCTCACTTGCTGTCATCAGATTTTACCGAAATGTTAACGGATGGATAGGTAAGTAATGTAGGCAACAAGAAGGACAAGATCATGTTATACGAGTAAGGAAAAATGACATTAATGCCAGCTTTAAGTACATAAGTATAAAACACAAATGTAATCATGAACATTTTACATCAGTGAAGGAAAAAATAATGTTATTTGGCTGCTTTTAATGATTGAATATTTTATGCCAAATTCTGTATTGCTTACGGCTACTTAGCACATCAGAGTTCCTAAGTAGAATGAAGAATAATTGAAGGGATTCAGACTTTGATTATGATAAATACGAATCTCAAGTCAAGAGTTTCCCTCGTAAATTGTGACCAGCATCTTAATAATACACTGCAAGGAATACAGGCACCTATCAACCTAACCCTAAAGCACCTTCATATTCAAGCAGCTATAAAAACCAATGAAATTTTATAAGATTCATTTTCCCCCTTTAATAGAGATTTCAAAATGTCTAAGCTCCCACCTCATTCCATTTTTGTCTCGACTTACTGTTTATCTGATCAATTACCGCGACGGAACGATTCTGACAAAACTCCTTTGAAATAATCACTTGTCAGAATTCATATCGATAAGCGGATCAAATTGCATATCATCACTTTGCCAACTGCCATCATGATTGCATGATTGGTACGGGCATTTTAGACTTTTAGAGAGAGAGAGAGAGAGAGAGAGAGAGAGAGAGAGAGAGAGAGAGAGAGAGAGAGAGAGAGAGAGAGAGAGAGAGAGTAACTAGTTTTTTTTGTGGGCTCCTCCTGACTCCATTGAAAGGTTTAACATTACTTCTCATTGGCCATTATCTTATCGGAGGAGCCTACCGCGACTCGGACCCGACGATATGTGCCCTCTAAAACGTATATTTCTGGCCATAAAACGACGGATTAACCCCGACGAATACGCCGTTAAGAAAAGAGAGACGTCCATAAAGATAGCATTGTTTGATGGGAATGAGTTCATGGTAACTTTTGGCAAATAATTGCTCAAGTTCCTCGGGGTATCGTGGTCGTATGTCCGCAATCTGCAAGAGAAAAGTGCGCTGCGATCCCAACTTTATTTGATGACTGCTTTGGCTAAGGTGATGTACACAGGCATTAGTATTAATTTGGGTCCAGGCAAGTATATGAATATCTTGTGATTATACATCGCGAGATGTATGCCACGAACCCAGTGACTGCTGGTATGACTGCGCACAGCGGTAATGGAGTAAAACGACTGGCTTTAAAGTTTTGAATTTATGTACCGAATTTTTTTTCTTCTTCAAGTCTTCGGAACAACAGAGTTGTTCTAATTCAGATCTTCCTGTTGGCTTCGATTTTGCTTCGAGGAACTAGAATAAAGGTCTCGGCACGAAAGAGGAATATTGAGAAAGGACAAAGGTTGGCAAAAATGTCGGAATGGTGAGAGACAAATGATACACGCTAGCTTGAACGAAGAGAGACATTAAAATATGAATCCTCTTGGACGAGATAATAATAACAGATACGGGAGAAGTCTTAAGTGGACGAGATAAATTAAACATTCAGAGAACCCGATATTATAGAATTAAAAATAAACACGAGTGGGGTACAGTGCAAACGTTATTATATATATATATATATATATATATATATATATATATATATATATATATATATATATATATATATATATACATCTCTGTGGAGCATCACTATATTGTGATAAAAAATAATGAGTAAAAAAGCCACAATAATGTAATTGATAAATTGTATTTTTCTCAAGATGCAAAACATCCCCTTTTTGTATATTTTTATCTTATAAAAAATACAATTTACTGTATCAATTACATTACTGTGGGTTTTTACTCATATATATATATATATATATATATATATATATATATATATATATATATATATATATATATATATATATATATATATATATATATATATATATATATGTGTGTGTGTGTGTGTGTGTGTGTGTGTATGAGGTAACAACCACAACACCAAGCAGTTATTAAGATGAAATAAGCAGAACAATAAAAGCATTTATAGGAAATAGCACGAACGGAAATAGAAGGAAATAAATGGCAAAATTCAACGGAAGCAGAAAAGTATTTACACAGCTAATGTATGGCCAAAACGTCCATGCCTAAAAAATGACTTATAAATTCATAATATCAAGGCACTGATGGGTAAGGTTATCAGTCAAAGTTAATGAAAACAATTTTTTTTTTGTTGGCATTGATAATTCAGACAGGCAAGGTCGCTCATTATACTTGACTTGCATATTTTAAAAGAGAGAGAAAAAAAGCAATGATTTCGTTGAGCTTTCACTTAAGGAAAGGTCATAAGTATTTCTGGAGGTCATAGGTGTCTATTTCTCTTTGTTTTACACAAATACATACACACACACACACACACACACACACACACACACACACACATATATATATATATATATATATATATATATATATATATATATATATATATATATATATATATATATATATATATATATATCTACAAACACATAATTCCACCTCATCGTAACAGACACTCTCGTGGTATGCCTTTCAGGTAAGTACCAAAATATGTTAAGTTACAAAGACCTTACATTATAGGCTGCTCTTCAACATTTTTCTAGGTATCCTGCAGAGAATAGCAATTCCACATAGTTTCTTACCTGAACTGACCCGTAATTTACACTCAACATTCAATTTATGAGGTTTATCATAAAATATATCACATCTAGAATGGTAGCAAAGGAAAACCTAATCATAATATTGTAGCTGATAGATACAGCCGTCCGTTAAGTTGAGGTCCCTACGTTTGAGCAGAATATATATATATATATATATATATATATATATATATATATATATATATATATATATATATATATATATATATATATATATATATATATTTATATGTATTTATATATATATATATGTATTTATATATATATATGTATTTATATATATATATGTATTTATTTATATATATATATATATATATATATATATATATATATATATATATATATATATATATATATATATATATATATATATATATATATATATATATATATAAGAAGAATTGGAAAGAAGTTTCTTAGTCATACAGGTATAGAATCATATATATATCACTTCCAAAAAAATGATACTTTTCAGGAACTGCAAGGGGAAACTTCAGTGTATCTTAAATATTTGACAAAATTATGAAGATCTCAATGTTTGCAGAACTTACTAAATTAGTATATTTCAAATATGAAATTGTGGTTTACTTTTTCCCCTTTGCTGAGTGATAACAATCTCTTGAGTCACGATTTTGTGACCTCTGTTTGTGACCCAATTTGCTCTCTATTAATCTCTTACGTCACAAGTTTGGGTCATTTGTTTGTGACCCAATTTACTCTGTATTAATCTCTTACGTCACAATTTTGGGCCCTATGTTTGTGACCCAATTTGCTCTGTATTACTCTATGTCACAATTTTGGACCATCTGTTTGTGACCCAATTTACTCTGTATTAATCTCTTATGTCACAATTTTGGACCAGCTGTTTGTGACCCAATTTGCTCTATAATAATCTTTACGTCACAATTTTGGACCATCTGTTTGTGACCCAATTTGCTCTGTATTACTGTCACAATTTTGGGCCAGCTGTTTGTGACACAAGTTGCCCAGTAATAATCTTTACGTCACAATTTTGGACCATCTGTTTGTGACCCAATTTGCTCTGTATTACTCTGTCACAATTTTGGGCCATCTGTTTGTGACCCAATTTGATCTGTATTAATCAATTACGTCACAATTTTGGGCCATCTGTTTGCGACCCTATTTGCTTTGTACTACTCTCTCATGTAACAATTTTGGGCCATCTGTTTCTGACCAAATTTGCCATTTTTAGCAAGCTTTCGTCTGATGTAACATCAGCCTGTATCATAGGGAAACATTTTCTGTTACTGTACAAGCAAAAATGTAACTGAATTTCCTCATTTACGGACTCAAGCATAAATGCAGGAATCAACACTTAATTTCCTCCGAAATAATCAAATGTGGGAATGGTAATGAAGATGCATTAACGTAATGAGCGCAGAGCTGCATTCATGAAAGCGGACGTTATTATTATTCACCATTGCACAAAGGAACATCTCTGCTATTAATCAGCCATAAATAAAATGGTGTACTTACTCCACCCACGCCCAATAACAGATATATACTCGAAGGACAAGAACGCTACACAGCCATCTCCCGCCCTCTCGGAAATATAACCCCCCGTACCCTAGGCTGGAATCACCGTTATGAATTCGCCAAAACAGCGCATGCGCGCGGTCGAGCCCCAAAACAATCGAGCATCGCGGGTGATTTTTGGAAATAATTGTGCGTCTAATTCAGGGCTGGCCCGTCGTTTATTAGGTGTTCGTAAATCAGGGGATACCCTGAAGGGAAGACAGCCCCAATGGCTTCAAAGGTCATTTTCGGTGACACTAGATGACAGGGTCAGATGAAATATGGTCTCGACCCTTCACCGTACAAATGGCGGTCGCTCTGTTTTCAATATTTTTTTTTTTTTTCTTCCTCGTCCTGCCTTGTTGTTAAACGCATCTTTTGTATATTACGTAATGTCAGAATTGACAAAGAAAATCGTACATACGTGAGGTTAAAGCCATGATAAACTCACTCATTAACTTATAATAATTCATTCTCAGATGACAATGCAAAAAAAAAAAACAAAGAAATTTACGTAATTTCGCTGAATTCAAAATAGGAAAGATTAGTCTGAGTCTAGAGAAAAAATTCCAACAGGATTCAGACCGACGTCCGCTTAAAGGCAATAATTATCTATGAATAATCATATAGGTAATTAGCATCGGTAATTAGCCTCCCCACATCAAAACAACAATGTTATTAAAAGTTATCAAGAATGACTGCAAAAATCCCGAAAAGCTCTAAGCTACTGAATGAGGAGAAAATGAAGTAAACAGTTATTTGAGAGAGAGAGAGAGAGAGAGAGAGAGAGAGAGAGAGAGAGAGAGAGAGAGAGAGAGAGAGAGAGAGAGAGAGAGAGAGAGAGAGTGTATATATATACATATATATATTTATATATATATATATATATATATATATATATATATATATATATATATATATATATATATTATATATATTATCGTGTGTGCATGCGTCTGGTCCCATAAGGTCCATTGAAATATGTCATTTCTCTCATTATAATCAATTAGAGCTAAAGGATTTTAGCAGTGATCCCAAGAATTGCTTTTCCTACTGATCACTTACTCGAGGCTCCTTCATATTTTCTTCTATACTTAAAGCCTGGAAAGTCCAGCTTGATCCTCAGATATCAGAACTAAAAGATGAAAAATAATCCTTCTCTCCATTTCAGCGTTTCCGCATCGCATGCGTTTCTGATCCGCAAGGACTCGCGTCGCGCACCTTTTGAAAAGGACAGAAACAAGAAAAAAGAAAAAAAAAAAAAAACTCATCAAGCGCTGCCATTTCCAGCGCAAGCATAATGTGTATCCTTCCAGCGGGACTAACAACAGGCGCTTGTGAGCGAGTTTTCCAGCGTTTCGCGAACGAGCTCTTCTGGTCCCCTGCGACAAGTTTTTCAGCGCCAGCGAGTGGAAAACGAGACCAGGGGTATATCTGGATGCACACGGCGACTCATGAGTGGCTGCCCATTCTACGGTATTTGCGCGAGAACTGAGGTCCCTCTGTTCCAGGCAAAGTCAGGAAGAAGAGGCGAACGGGATGAAGAGACCTTTGCCGGCGTTTCGGCTTTATTCTCGAGTCTTTCACCGTGTCGTACTTGACGTTTCGGATGTACTCGCACGTGTCGGGGACTTCCAGCATCTGCTTTTGGAGCAGATGCTTACCACGAAGGGACAAGGGTTTCAGCATTGATTACGGCCCGTGTAAATGGCTATGCTTTCTCAGTAATTCAATGGCTCGAAGATCAGTCATGAAGTGTTGTCTTGACTCATTGCTCAATAAAACCTTGCAGCTTTGCTTATATACAATATTTTTATTTTTCATGAAAAACTAGCTTAAAAGTACTATTTAGAACTTTTTTCTTGAGAGACTCCAAGACACACTGGAATATGATGGGGGCATTTCTTTATACGTCATAAAAAAGGATATTCTATATAACTGGTTGGTCAGACAGCGGTCGGGCAAGAAAAGAGATTACATGGCATTATACATAGGCCTATATTAACCTTCCTAATATTTAAGAAAGGCCTTCGCCTTTTTTCAAGGCCAAACATTACTCTTTTGTTTTGATATAGTCGAAAGCACCTGTTTCAATACACAAATCCTTCAAGGAGACAGATGTTAGATATCGCCTTATCAGAAAGGACAGTCGTGACATACT
>NC_089755.1:55834297-55844297 GCF_040412425.1 Macrobrachium rosenbergii | reverse complement strand
AAAACTGCAATAACAGGAGATAAAAAACTGCAATAACAGGAGATCAAAACTGCAATTACAGGAGATAAAAAACTGCAATTACAGGAGATAAAAACTGCAATAACAGGAGATAAAACTGCAATTACAGGAGATAAAAAACTGCAATTACAGGAGATAAAAAACTGCAATAACAGGAGATAAAACTGCAATTACAGGAGATAATAAACTGCAATAACAGGAAATAAAAACTGCAATTACAGGAGATAAAAAACTGCAATACCAGGAAATAAAAACTGCAATTACAGGAGATAAAAAACTGCAATTACAGGAGATAAAAAACTGCAATAACAGGAGATAAAAAACTGCAATTACAGGAGATAAAAAACTGCAATAACAGGAGATAAAACTGCAATTACAGGAGATAAAAAACTGCAATAACAGGAAAAAAACTGCAATTACAGGAGATAATAAACTGCAATAACAGGAAATAAAAACTGCAATTACAGGAGATAAAAAACTGCAATTACAGGAGATAAAAAACTGCAATAACAGGAAATAAAAACTGCAATTACAGGAGATAACAAACTGCAATTACAGGAGATAAAAAACTGCAATAACAGGAAATAAAAACTGCAATTACAGGAGATAAAAAACTGCAATAACAGGAAATAAAAACTGCAATTACAGGAGATAAAAACTGCAATAACAGGAGATAAAAAACTGCAATTACAGGAGATAAAAAACTGCAATTACAGGAGATAAAAACTGCAATAACAGGAGATAAAAAACTGCAATTACAGGAGATAAAAAACTGCAATAACAGGAGATAAAACTGCAATTACACGAGATAAAAAACTGCAATAACAGGAAATAAAAACTGCAATTACAGGAGATAAAACTGCAATAACAGGAGATCAAACTGCAAAAGCAGGAGCTGCCACAACAGGAGACAAAACTGCAATAACGGGAAATAAAACAGCAAAATACGGGAACAGGAATGAGAGAGAGCTTATCAACTGCGGACTGTTCGCCAACCGACCAGCCATTTTAACCGAAAACTGTAACAGCAGAGATAACAAAATGTAAGGCAAGGAAGCAGGTCGCAATCATCGTCACGATAAGCAGTCTCTCCGGTCGCCTGATCACGCCAGAGGCTGCAGAAACACCAACAGGAAATGAAAGAAGAAGAAGAAAAAGAAAATATGGTGAATATGGGCCATTGAATACAAGAGTGGTATTGCTTCTTTATATTGCTTATTTCAATTCTCTTTGGTTAATCTTTAAGCCTCAGTTATCCCACAGTTAGGAAGCTTTCTTATTTTTCTTCAGAACTGAACCAAGGACAATATCTTGCATCGATATCCTGCCCTAAAGTCTTCTGCAGATATCTTCTTTCTTCTACGGGTATTTTTTCCGTCGGTGTTCCGTGGAGCTGGAGAGGCGGCGGTGTCCATACTATCAAATGGCTGCATAACACTCGCCAGAGGTCTGTATCCCACATACATTGCACGAATTTGTAAGCTATGGATTGGCAATGGGGAACGTTAATCTCCATCTACTGCCATGTTTTGGAATTTCCTCCCTGAAATTTATTTAACAGATTTTTACAGTGGGTGTGTTATTGAACTATTTTCGAGCTGGTTATTTTATCTGATCAGTTCAGTTCTTTTTTATTGTCATTATACCCAATAAAGTCTAAGGAAATACAATGATTTCGCTTGATATTACCCAGGAAAATTTTCTCCAAAAATACGAAAGGAGCAAATCCAAATGTTTCAAAGGAAACTCAATCTGCACTGACCAGTTTGAGTACCACTGGGAGTCTCTGGCCTGCATTGCTATTCAGAAAACGTTCCCCAGATCTTGGTATGGCTCGCCATTAGGACGACTAATGTTATGTAAATCAAACGCCGAATATCTCACATAAGTAAAAAGAGAGAAACGTTGCTTCTCGCTTTCCAAGAGAAAAAGTAAGAAAAAAATTAAAAACATGATTGCTTCTTCTAACATTTCAGTTGATGGCAGAACGGCGGAAACCTGTTTCCCGTTATCAGGCGCTTAATGAAACTCATGGTATTCTCATTATAATTTGAAAGATCACTGACGCTAACGAAGAGATTGGGCAGAATGCCGCTCCCTCTCCAAACAAGAAACATTTTCCGAAATCTGTCTGAAGGCGCCCTCTGTTATTTCTGGCGCGTTCCCACGCGGAGGGATATTTCAGAACTAACATAACTCTGGGGAATGATGGGACTGGAGTTCAGCCGGTGGGAGAACTCGCTGATAATCGATATATATGCATCATCTTCCACACTCAACACCGCCCCCTCCCCCTCCATCTCACCTCCCTCCTACACACACAAGCATACACAAAGCAAGCAGATAGACTCTTAAGCATGGAAAAAGAAACTATAATGATTTTGGGATCCTTTCACACTTATTCTCCCTCCCCACTAAATCCCCCCTCCCGCCCCCCTACATACATACCCTACACATACACATATACATACACACACACAACGCTCAAACAGAGAAACTCTTAAGTATAAAAAAGAAACTCTATAATGATGTTTGGATCCTTTCACACTTATTCCCCTCCTCACTAAATCCCCCCACCCCGCCCCCCCAATACATACATACCCTACACATATACATATACATACACATACACACACACACACACACACGCACACGCACACAAGCGCAAACAGAGACTTAAGTATTGAAAAGGAAACACTATAATGATGTTTTGATCCTTTCACAATTATCCTCCCTCCCTACTAAATCCTACCCGCCTCGCCCCCCACACATACATGCCCTACATACACACACACACACATACACCCTACACACACAAACACACACACACACACACACAAGCAGAAGCCTGGAACCTTTAAGCATGAAACGGTAGCAATGGTTTGATTCTTTCATTCACGAAAATCAAGCCTAAAAATAAGCTACATAAATTTTGAATATTGTCTTGTTATGACTATTGGACAAATAGAACCTTCCCTATTGCAACATTAATAATTATATAATGTTCTTCTGTTCTTAGGCGACTGCTAACACTTGAATTCCTATGTAGAAGAGATGGGATGCGTTAGGAATACGGCAATTTAGACATCTTTGTTGTTGGGTTCATTTTATGTTTCAAATAGCACGAGAAAAATGATAAAATTCACTTCAAGGGATTGCAAAACGATTTAAGCAACAAAAGAAAAATGATAAAATTAACTTCAAGGGATTCTAGAGCCATTCAAACAACAAAGGAAAAATGGTAAAATTGACTTCAAGGGATTGTAGAATTATTTAAACAACAAAAGAAAAATGATAAAACTAACTTCAAGGGATTGTAGAACGATTTAAACAACAAAAGGAAAATGACAAAATTAACTTTAAGGGATTGTAGAACGATTTAAACAACAGAATAAAAATGATAAAACTAACTTGAAGGGATTGTGTAGAACGATTTAAACAGCAAACTAATAATGATAAATTTAACTGTAAGGGATTGGGTAGAACGATTTAAACAGCAAAATACAAATGATAAATATAGCTTCACGGGACTGTAATCGCGCGAAAAAGTTTCGACATCCCTTTTAGCGCGCGCGCCAGAATGCAAAATAGCGGCAATTGATTCCATCACGAATTATCTCCTCGGCGATATCTTTTATTCCTCACACACCGTTTGCCTTTCGGTCGATTATGTAAAGTACCATCCAAAACGTACATCCTTCATTAAATTCAGCCTCACTGTGGGTACGAGCAACTAAGTGTGGCACATAAAAAAAAAAAAAAAGGCTGTTTCATTTCACAAATGCATTAACTCTTGACCTCCGACCGTCCGAGGGAATACCATTCCTTCAACAGACAAAGAGAGAAATAAACGCATTTTTCTCTTAAATCTTTTATACATATGTCCACGGACTATTAGCTGGGTTATGACGTCATAAACGCAACGTAAAATGAGTGTTCAATAAAATGCAAATGGAATTATCTGGCTTTGAATAGCTTTGCAGACGGTCTCATTTAACTGTCGCATGACTGCTAGTCTCATTACACAGTGGGATAGTTGAACAGCCTCTGAATTTATTTCTGGCAGTTGTTAAATCGTCAGGTTGAGAATAAAACCGGGATATCAAGATATAAAATTTAATTTTCTTTCAAAATGAACAAGATATAAAATCTATTTTTTTTTTTGAATGAACTGGTTGGGAAATGATCTCGAGATGTGATTCTGAAATATCAAACTGGTTGGTATTTTAAGAGAGAATGACATTACGTTTTTATCTGTCTGTTTGGCAGAATGCATGCATCTTGATCCGGTGTGCTTGTCAATGTATAAGCTGTAAGTTTGCTTGCATTTTTAAAATGAAATATTTTCAAACATAATCTAGGAAGTCAGAAACCTATCTATTTTTATTTCCAATTTGACAATGTTTTGCCTTTTCGTCTTTCTATTTGCAGATTTAAGGAATAATATATATTCCTGAATAACACAGGAAACTAAAAAAAAAAAAAAAAAAACACTCAAAGAATGATCACAACCAAACGCTTATGATCCTGAACATTTTGTGCCCTGAAGAGAAGGCGACGAGCGCATGCGCAGACCGAATGCAATGAAGCTTTTCTACAAACCTACCTATTTTTATTTCAATTTGACAATGTTTTGGATTTTCGTCTGTATATTTGCAGATTGAAGAAATATATATTCCCGAATAACGTAGGAAACAAAAAAAAAAATAAATAAATAAATAAAAAAACACACTCAAAGAAACGCTTATGATCCTAAACATTCTGTGCTCTGAAGAGAAGACGAGCGCATGCGCAGACCGAATGCATTGACGCTCTCCTATAAGCGCTTATTAGGAAGCCATTCCCGCGGCGCCGAATCGTAAGTAAAATGCGAAAACAACTTGACAATGCATTATTCCGAAAGGGAAAAAGTTAATGAGCTTTTTGGCCCGTCTTGCTATCGATGACTGACTGCCGAACGTCTATCAGCTGAAGCATTCAGTTTGAAAGAGGCAATATTTTTTCCTCTTTTTTTTTTGTGCGAGAAGAAGCAGTGAGTTGTATCACACAGGCTAGTCGCTAGGATAAGTCTCTCTCTCTCTCTCTCTCTCTCTCTCTCTCTCTCTCTCTCTCTCTCTCTCTCTCCTCCTAGGATAAAGGATAAACTAAGCCTAGCTATTTGAAATCTCTCTCTCTAGAATAAACTCAGCTTAGTTATTTGAAGTCTCTCTCTCTCTCTCTCTCTCTCTCTCTCTCTCTCTCTCTCTCTCTCTCTCTCTCTCTCTCTCTGGGATAAACTAAGCTTAGCTATTTGAAGTCTCTCTCTCTCTCTCTTTCTAGGATAAAACAAGCTTAGCTATTTGAAGTCTCCCTGTCTCTGTCTCTCTCTCTCTCTCTCTCTCTGTCTGTCTGTCTCCTGGGATAAACCAAGCTTATCTATTTGAAGTCCCCCACCCCCTCTCTCTCTCTTCCTCTCTCTCTCTCTCTCTCTCTCTCTCTCTCTCTCTCTCTCTCTCTCTCTCTCTCTCTCTTTAGCATTTTAACACGTTGAGCGAGAAAGGCGCAGTTCGTTCTCCGCCGGATACTTGAGGTCTGCTCAAGTATGCCCCGATCTTGTAGTTGTCATGGCGAGGATATCTAAGTTATTCCCGGCCGATCCGAGACCACCGCCATCAACCTATTTATCTGGGGCAGTTAACCATCGTTTATTGTCTTGTCGTAACGACGGTAATCGCCTTATAACATGATGTTCGGGAAGGAGTTAAGTTTCTGCTGTATCTTATCGGAACATTTTTTGGGGGCTGGGGGGGGGTGCGGGAGTGGGGAGGGGAGGAGGGGGTGGGGAGGGGGAGGGGAAGGGGGTGCGTTGAGATTTTAGCTGTATTTGTATTCTAAACCGGTGCTGGTTATTGAAGAAAACTTGTTAATAATTTTTTCCTAATATAACGCATGCGCAGAGTTAAAGGAGAGAGTAAAATATTTTGGAAAAAAAAAAAAAAAAAATCTCGTTCATTTTTGGCCTTATCAATATTTTCACACGAGTTCAGAATTATTTCTAGCCGTACTGTCAAGACCATTTTTTAAAATCATTTTTAAAATCAAGACTAACTGTTTTCAGGTAATTACTGACCTTAACTTGCGGGCTCCGTTTGGGTTCATCTTTTCGTTGCTCAATGTTGGCCCTGAGAATCGTTTTTCAAAACATTCCAAAGCCTATCTCCTGGAAATTTCAAATTTTCGTGTACTCTCAAAAATATTTTATGACTACATATCTTCAAGCAATTAGGAGTGACCTTGGCTAGTGGAGTACCAGTTAGGCTAATTACTTGGAAATTCCACTATAAATTGAAAATTCAAAATACCACATATCGATCAGGAGGTGGAGAATGCAATTTTGCGGCTGAGGAGAATCCATTTTTTTGTATTGTTTATCTAAAACTAATATTTATCTTGAATCTTGATTAGCTTTCCTACCTTTAAATACCTTTGGAAATGATTTTCAAATGCCAATACTGTTTTTATTATTATTATTATTATTATTATTATTATTATTATTATTATTATTATTATTATTATCATTATTATTATTATTATTATTATTAATATTAAAATAACCAGTATAAGTAATAGCACAGCAGAAAAATACAAGTAACAGTAATATAATTTTCAACAGTAGAATTCACGTTTGGGTTCATACGGAAGAAGAAGAAGAAGAAGAAGAAGAAGAAGAAGAAGAAGAAGAAGAAGAAGAAGAAGAAGAAGAAGAAGAAGGAAACACTGCTCTGTATGACAAACCTTTTAACTCTTCCTTTACCAAACTGGTTCCATTCTCAAGATGCCAATTGCCGTCATGAAATTCGGAATTCTGCTTCCTCTAAAAATCTTACGGCAAAAACTCAAAACCTGCCCAGCTGAAGAACGACGTGAATTACAAAACCCGTGAGATTCAAGACAAGAGATTATAAACAAGAGATTCAAGAAGAAAGATTCGAAAAGTAGGTGAATTACAAAAGATTTTCTCTCCCCCTGCGAGATTTTCAAGACAAGAAAAGAGATTCAAGAAGCGAGATTCCAGAAGGGAGAAAGATGGACAATGGACTTTCGCATGAACACGGAGCATAACATCTCCCCGTGAGCTTTTCGACAACGATGTTTGTGATCCGGCCGAGCAGCTTGTTTCCAAGCAATGATTCGCATCATTTGCTCCCAGATAACGTTCAGTTACCTCGAATGTTCTTGGGGATGAAGTTGGCCCCCTCCTGCTAAGTCCCAGGAAGCCTTGCTGTTCATGAAATACAGAAACAGATTCGTATACTTTGATGATTTTCATATTTTCCCGTCAAACCTGACGTTTTCCCAAAGCACCACTCAGTGATTCTCTATTTTGAAGCCAAAGATCATGCTTAGCTAGGTTTGGCTCTGATAAATCTCCGGAACTGGTTAACCCGTGGACATGCAGTCTGTGAGAACTTTGAAAGAGTCGTTTTTGTTGTTATTCTGGGTTGTTTAAATGTAACTTAATCCTAGATTTGTCAAGAAGAAGGGGAATTTCACTCTCCCTGCTTCTGGACTTCGCGGATAATTTCACCAAACTCTTTTGAAAACGAAGTTAATGAAAAGTTCAGTATACCTTAGTTTTACCAGACCACTGAGCTGATTAACAGCTCTCCTAGGGCTGGCCCGAAGGATTAGACTTATTTTACGTGGCTAAGAACCAGCTGGTTACTTAGCAACGGGACCTACAGCTTATTGTTGAATCCGAACCACATTATAGGGAGAAATGACTTCCAATCACCAGAAATAATCAGATAGATTTTAGCAGCCATACCACCGATATCAGTTTTCCCACCATATGCAAGAAGGTTTAGCCGAACTGTCAGATTCCACATCGAACCAAATCCGGGCGGTAATCGCAGTCAAACCAAGGAAGAACACCTGGCAGGTGTGTAATTGATAATTATCAGAGGGTATATGCCGTTCCCGCCTTCTGCTGCATATCGTGAGAGTACAGGGTTTTCGAGAAGTTGGTTGCTGTTAAGTACAGCCAAGGATAGCAATGGGAAACTCGACTGGTAATGGTTCCCCCCTCTCATTCTGGCGTGAGTTGCTCTACAAGAAATGTTAATGGAAATGAGAACTCTGATTGTGTCAGAGATTTCGCCTTGCGCAAGGGGAGGATACGAGTCTTCCATTTCCACTATCAGAAGATTTTTATATTTTTTGTGCACTGGAATGACTGCATATTGACACGTGGTATGCGGTCGATTTTGTTGAGAAAGGGGGTTTGTTAACGTGAAATGCCGAGATGAACGGGAAGCCTTCAGTATCTTGGGGGATGAAGCAGGCTTAAAGGAAGGGAAGTGTTGATGTCCAGGTTGTCTGACATATATTTTTGGGGAGATACTGAGAAATGTGCCAGCGAGGCTGAGTGAAACATTTGTAACAGAGAAAAGAGTTTAGAGATATCTGCAATTGCGAATCATATCGTAGAAATGTGAATTAGTTCAAACCTGATCATTCTGACTAATGTGAATTGGTTAAAACCTGGTCATTCTGACATGATCCGACAGATACTTTTATATTGATTTATTTAGCTATTTATGTATTTATCTAATCATTCATTCATTTATTTATTTATTTACACTTAACATACAAAATTCACTTTCATTTCTCAAGCAATGTCAAATGAAGAACCTCCCCGCTACCACTTTTCAAGATTACCTTTTCATCATCTTCCCAGCACATTGCTTATAGACCACGACGATCTTCTCATTCCCAAAGAGAGAGAGAGAGAGAGAGAGAGAGAGAGAGAGAGAGAGAGAGAGAGAGAGAGAGAGAGAGAGAGAGAGAATCATAATTGCCGAGTAAAAATATGCGACGCTGATAAAACTTGCAGGGATTGAAATAGCAAATAGTTTATTTCCCAGAAGTATATTGGAATGTCATGTAGTGACTACGTACGGCGCATGTAAGTACCAGATAATGCGCAGTGGGCCCGAGCATCATTATAGTATGCAAATTATGCGGCGCATTAGCGCGCTGTCGTTCGTCTTGTCTCGGCTACTTGAAGAGTAGCCGAATAATACTTCAGGAGACAAATGTGCTTGGAATATCAAGCAATAACGGGTACTCTTGTTGGATGCTTCAGGGTCCCGAGTGGGAAATTCATTAGGCACCGTAATGCCTTCAACGTTCATGTTTGCTTGCTGACCTATTGCAGCGTTGCAAATTCCATTTTTACAGCTTTCAGGAGCTGAAAGGAATTAGGTAATTAGCAAGTAACTGTTTCAGCATCATCTGACTTGATAACTTCTTCAACTTTCATGTTTGCTTGCTGACCTATTGCAGTGTTGCAAATTCCATTTTTACAGCTTTTAGGAGCTGAAAGGAATTAGGTAATTAGCTAGTAACTGTTTCAGCATCAGCTGACTTATAACTTCTTCAACTTTCATGTTCGCTTGCTGACTTAATGCAGTGTTGCAAATTCCATTTTTACAGCTTTTAGGAGCTGAAAGGAATTAGGTAATTAGCTAGTAACTGTTTCAGCATCAGCTGACTTATAACTTCTTCAACTTTCATGTTCGCTTGCTGACTTAATGCAGTGTTGCAAATTCCATTTTTACAGCTTTTAGGAGCTGAAAGGAATTAGGTAATTAGCTAGTAACTGTTTCAGCATCAGCTGACTTATAACTTCTTCAACTTTCATGTTTGCTTGCTGACTTAATGCAGTGTTGCAAATTCCATTTTTACAGCTTTTAGGAGCTGAAAGGAATTAGGTAATTAGCAAGTAACTGTTTCAGCATCATATGACTTGAAAAATTTTCATCGTTTTTTAAAGTCTGACAACACGACCATGTTCAGTATCTCGTAAAAAAAGTATTCTTTTCTTCTTGATTTTCTGTTTAATACTTGTCTATCTAAACGTCGAAAACACAAAAGCTTATCATAGGATCTCGACAAATATTTTCGGAAAGATAAGTTTGGTACACAGATGAACCCATCC
>NC_089755.1:55814297-55829297 GCF_040412425.1 Macrobrachium rosenbergii | reverse complement strand
AAGAAGTTTGAAAAACACCACTGCCCTAGAATGGAAAACTGCAGTATCTGCAAAATTTTCGAAATTGGGATACGCCACCTGTTGGGCTCGTGAAACAGTAATACGCAAGTCGGTTTCAGAATGATTCTTCAATGCTTTCCAAGAGTATTTAGAGGGTCCCGCTGACAGTACCTGCAAAATCAGTAGTAAGGTCAAGGCAGTATCTACCATTTTTCTCGGTTTTGTATTTTTGCAGATACTCCAGTCTTCCATTTCAGGGCAGTACAGGTTTTTGACGGACACGCTGATAAGAATAAAAAAAGTTAGAAAACTAAAAGATAATGGTGCTGAAAAGAAACAGGGAAGAAAATTATCCTAAACTTACTATTAATAATCTAAACAGACTGATGATATAAATTTGAAGCAAAAAAACGTAGAAATTTGCATGCCACTATATCTGCTCTAACTTTAACAGTACTATTGTAGGCTACTCATTTCTAATGGTTTCAAGATAGGAATTACACAATATATGGCTGCCTTTCTTAAATTATTTGTAGTATTCCAAAGGCATCTCAGAATTTGATCTCTTCGTGCCAATATCTTCCTAACTCTATTGCCAGTTTCCGTGCCATTTCTAAAAGGCTTTAAAGAGGATAAACGCTATTATGCCCCGCACCTGGAAGTCCGACTTAATCTGAATGCAAGAAAACAAAAACGTTTAAATTTTTTCGCATCCTTTTTACCGCATCCTAGCCGGCGATAAGATATTCCCAGACTGGTTCTTAAACTTTGGGTTTTGTCCCCGCGACTTCTCTCAGCGCAGTCAAACTCCTGCTTCGATTTTTATTGAATAATAATCAGTCATTTTCGTACAAGTTCACTTAATTGCTTAAGTGGGATTGCCGAAGGGGAGCTTTATGCTAATATACCGCATTGCTGAGCCGGGGTTTTTCAATGAATGAGACTATCCTAAATATCTTTCTGTTCTACGTTCTGTTCCTGCTTTCTGTTCCTACGTTCTATTATTTTTTTAATGCCGTTATTCATCTAGTTAAAGTTGAACGTATATAATGGAATAGAAATAGTACTTACAGTTTACTGAAGGAATTATCTTATTTTTATAACAATAACTCTTAGAATTTAAAAACCCCAAATTTCCTTACTCTCGGGGCCATTGGTGGTGGAGGGGGGAGGGTGTTGAGATAAGCAGCCACGTATAAGACAAGTTCAGTTCACAACTCATTTATTTTCTATCTGGGAACACCTTCAGCAGCTTTGAGAGCAACTAATATAATGAATCAGATTAAAAAAAAAAAATTACAGGATGCATTACAGGCAATGAAACCAATTACTGTCTTTGTTAAGAGAAAATAAGATTCATGTTAACATCTAGTTTAGTACTGAATTTTTCCCATTTTAGCTGATTCGTTTACTAATACAATAAGCATTTGCTTTACAAGACCTACTGTGCATTTTTAATATTAAAACTTATTAATGTATGAGATTATACATATATGTATATTAATGTCTTTTACTGTAATACTACAGTATAATATGAAGACTTTATGGGCCTTTTTATCTTCATATATGTATATGTGTATATAATATACAGTATATATATAAATATATATATATATATATATATATATATATATATATATATATATATATATAAATATGTATATATTTATATACATATATATATTATATATATATATATATATATATGTGTGTGTGTATATATCAAAATAACATCATGAAATATGATATTTATAGCACCATAATATTTATACCAATTTAACATCAAGGAGAAAACCTCAGCAGAACGTCGAAGACACAAAAACCAACCAGAAGACAGAAAATGGAACCGAGCACCATCCACGAATCCCACGAGACCTCTGAAGCAAACGGGTGGCAGTTTCACCTGGAATGGAGCAATTAACAGGTGCTCAAGAAGGACGGCCCATCGCTGCCGATGTCTTCGGGAAGAAATCACAAGAGGTCCTTTGTGGCTCCTCCCTGCTGAGGTAACAACTCTCGGGGGCGTGGGGGGAAGTAGAGCAGTCCTGGACCAGTTAACATTTTGGGTCTGTGGCTCCGTGGCGCCCCGGGGAATGGGGACAGAGGGTGGCAGCGGATGACGAGGGATCGACACGGATAATTATCGTGCGAGAAGAATGGCCCTTTTTAAAAAAAAGAAGAAGAAAGGTATTTTTACAGTCGATAGCAACTGAAGCATTCCAGATTCCGTGGTATGCTCAGCGTTCCCACAAGTCCTCCATATATCACCCCTCTTTAAAAACTGGAAGATTTACTCCTCGGGTCAACAAATACGGGCATAAAATAGACTTTACAACAGGAATAAAAGTTTTATGAGGCCAAATCAGCAGGGGGGCCTCGCCATCATGGCGTCTCATATTTCAAGTGTTAAGCGGTCCATCAGGAAATTGAATTTCAGGCCGGGTCGCTGAAGCCATCGGCTTCATAATAATACTTAGTGAAAGAGGTAAAAACAAGATGTCAGAGGCATCATAAGAATTCATAAAATCTACATAACCTTTTGGGAAAACGAATGCATTGAGAGAGAGAGAGAGAGAGAGAGAGAGAGAGAGAGAGAGAGAGAGAGGAGGAGGAGGAGGAGGAGGAGGAGGAGGGAGGGAGGAGGAGGAGGAGGAGGAGGAGGAGGAGGAGGAGGAGGGAGGAGGAGGAGGAGGAGGAGGAGGAGGAGGAGGAGGAAGGGGGCAACCTCCCAGTTCACTTTCAGAAATCTCATTAAGCATGCAGCCGAGGTCTACTTAAGTGTCCTATCGTTTTACATGGTAACAGACCTCGCCAGCAAAATATACATTATAAGCCACTGCTCGCGACTTCCAAAGCTATATTTTCTTAGCTGTAATTAACATATCCTTTTACGATTATGCAAACAGTTTCTTTATACACCTACTTAACCGAAAGAGATTTACGACTGGTGGGTGTACACAACGAATCCTGCGCTGTTGACATTGCTACAGTGAAATGCATGCAAATGACCTGAGCTGAGTGAAATGTCCCATGAATATAATCGCTATATATCTGATGTATATATAGTATATATATATATATATATATATATATATATATATATATTATGTATTTATAAATCTATATAACATATGTGATTTATAAATATAGTATATATATAATAATAATAATAATAATCTATAATAATAATAATAATAATAATAATAATAATAATAATAATAATGATGATGATGATGATGATGATAATTTATTTTTACCAATTATTATTATTATTATTATTATTATTATTATTATTTATTATTACTAAACTATAAACTAAAATCATTATCAATCACACTTACCTAATTACTGAATAGCAAACACCTATAAATTAAAATAGGAGACGCTGCATCGCCACATCAGAAATAAAGCAGAACTCCAACTTTCATTTCTCCTTTCATCTCAAATTATGTTTATCAGCTTCAATCTAATTTAAAGTGTCATTCCCTTACTAGTGGCCATGTTGCTCTCGCATTAATTAGGGCCATTAACTTAAAGAGAATAAAGAGATTGTTCGTAATAGAAAGAGATGCTAATCTGTATTTTATGCCTCTCGTATAATTCATTCAGAAAACTGCATTGGAAAGAGAATGAGGCGTCCTTGTTATTTTTGTTCTTGTACATGTAATCTCAAGTATTTTTTTTGTTTCATTATTTCTTCATATCTTTGATTATTATTATTATTATTATTATTATTATTATTATTATTATTGTCCATTACTGACGTGGAAGAGAAAAGAAGTATTTGTTTCTTATTTCATTACTTCTTCATATCTTTGATTATTATTATTATTATTATTATTATTATTATTATTATTAAATTATTAATTACAAAATACGAAAATTAGGCAATTATCGTCCAATACTGGCGTGGAAAAGAAAAGAATTATAAAGAATATTGGTAAAATTCAATATAAAAAAACTCATGTTATGCAGCTATCCTATTTAACAAATTATCATTATTATTATTATTATTATTATTATTATTATTATTATTATTATTATTATTATTATTATTATTATTATTGCCTCATCATGAGCAGTCATTGTTTCTTGATTTTATCATCAATATCATATCATAATTACCATTATATACTGTTCCCATTAGAAAGATTCATTTATTATTTCACTCCCTTTGCGTGGGATGGTGCCATTAATACCACTGCCTAAATTACCATGGACAGATACTGTTGTTACCGCTAGCTAATCCCATAATCCCATCACTGCCATAACGTGTGTACCACATTTTATCAATTAATATTTTTATAGTTGTGGTTTTGTATATACTTATATACTTATTTGCATACTGTACCTTAGTATGACCATGAGTTGACGTAAAAGTATACTATTATTATCATTAGTGTAGCAGAGTTTCAGATTTGTTTAAGTTACCTTCTCTCTCTTCTCTCTCTCTCTCTCTCTCTCTCTCTCTCTCTCTCTCTCTCTCTCTCTCTCTCTCTATATATATATATATATATATATATATATATATATATATATATATATATATATATATATATATATATATATATAATATATATATATATATATATATGAATAATATATATATATATATATATATATATATATATATATATATATATAATGTACAGGTATATATATATATATATATATAATATATATATATATATATATATATATATATATATATATATATATATATATATATATATATATATATATATATATATGTTAGTCTGTTCATGTATACTTACATAAACGACTGATGTTGGCTTAAGCTTTCAGTACCCTGTAAGGTAAGCAACGAATAATATCACTCAAACTATAAACTGCATTGCAGTTCCGGTCAGTCTACATATAAATATAATAAAAATACAAAGCAATGTCCAGTAATTGCGAAACCATGCTGGAAAGTGCTTAATGCAAGCCTCCTCTTCATGCGCATAGATTAACACCCAACAAGCTATCTGAGTACCAGCCTGTTGCACAAAACCGTTTATTATAACTATCGAGAAGAAGAAGAAGCATTTACATAAACATTGTCATAAAAGCTTGCAGTCAGTATGACAGTGATAATGTTGACATCTTGAGGAAGTGTTGAATAATCAGATGAAGTGTTGGGCATTCAGGTGAAGTGTAGGGCATTCAGACGTAGTGTTGGGCATTCCTATGAAGCTTTGGGCATTCAGATGAATGCCTCGGGCATTCAGATAAAGGGTCGGGCTTTTAGATGAAGTGTCGAGCATTCAGGTGAAGTGCCGGGTATTCAGATGAAGTGTGGGGTTTAGATGAAGTGTGGGGTTTAGATAAAGTGTCGGGGCATTCAGATGAAGTGTGGGGGTTTAGATGAACTGCCAGGCATTCAGATGAAGTGTCGGGAATTCAGGTGATGTGCCGGGCATTCAGATGTAGTGCCAGGCATTCAGATGAAGTGCCGGGCATTCAGATGAAGTGCCAGGCATTCAAATGAAGTGCCGGGCATTCAGATGAAGTGCCGGGCATTCAGATGAAGTGCCAGGCATTCAGATGAAATGCCGGGCATTCAGATGAAGTGCCGGGCATTCAGATGAAGTGCCAGGCATTCAAATGAAGTGCCGGGCATTCAGATGAAGTGATGGGCATTCAAACCCCCCGTCAAAGTCTATCAGGAGAGTTAAATGGAGAATAATTTTAGGTCAAGGAGAGACATTAGACAACTAGAGAGTCACTGAGTCGGGTAGAAGAAGGAGAGAGAGAGAGCGAGAAGAGAGAGAGAGTAGAGAGAGAGAGAGAAGAGAGACATTCCAGAAGTCTCTCTCTCTCTCTCTCTCTCTCTCTCTCTCTCTCTCTCTCTCTCTCTCGTTTTGGCTAACAATGCGGCCATTGTCTCACCAGGCGATAGACAGATGAATCATGGGACATTCCCCCATAGACAGATAAAGGCTTAGGAATGATGGATGTTTGGGGACCTGAAATGAGAAAGGTGCGATAAGGAAGAAGGGGTTCTTGGTGGGGAGAGAGAGAGAGGAACGAAAGTCCATTGAGAGAAGATTAAGGGATTACACTAATTATGCAAGAGAGAGAGAGAGAGAGAGAGAGAGAGAGAGAGAGAGAGAGAGAGAGAGAGAGAGAGAGAGAGAGAGAGAGAGATATTTATATCTGGTTTAATTTATTTGCATGTCTATTTATTAGCTTGTCTGCTGGAGAGCCGGACAACGATAAAAAAAAAAAAAGTGGTCCTGATTTTTTATACGAATTTGACCACATTTGTTCTTCGCAACTCGCAAACAAGTGACTTGGTCCCTGGGAGAAATCCAGATTTGGATATGGACCGTATTATGGTGTGTTTTGGGTTTGGGGGTTGGGGTGGGCGTGTGGGCGTGTACTGCTCTTCTTTGGCGGAGGTTTGCGGGCTTTGGATTCACCCGCTTAAAGACCGTTTAGTGGAAAACGGCAGTTAAAAAGATGAAAGCCTGACAAAGTCTTGTCAACTGATGAATGCAAAACTTTGGGTCAAAGTAATTCTAACTCATCGCCATTAACCTGATCCTAAAAGCTTCAAGTTCATTAAAAGAAAGCTCCGTGTGTACTCCTTTGTCTCTTCAGGCTCATTGTAACCCATCACCGCAGTCCAGAAATCACCTGGATTTGTCACAGGTTCCAGCGACTTAATTTTCCGTAATTGGAACCCCGTCCATATCGCCATTGGCAGTGGCATTTGTCATCGAATGCTCCAGGTAAAGTCTTGTAAAGAATTCATAAACCTTGACGCACTCTTCCGTGTAAGTCGGAATTCGAATAAGGGTCACATGAAGGCATGCCTTAAACCAACCTTGCATCTACCCGAACTAATAAAACTCTCCGCAAAGAGACGTCAATTGCACGTTAATGAAGCGTAACCGTACTTAGATGCATTCAGAGCCCATCGATGGTCTACCTTGCATTGCCAGTATATTTAGCCATGACTCCATCGCTAATCAGTCCTACATGGAACAGGTTGCTAATAAGCTCTACTCGGAACAGGTTGCTAATACGTTCTACTTAGAACAGGTTAGATTTGCTAGATCTACTCCCAATTCGAACAAAGGCTAAAAGGGAGTCTATCTACGGCGGCGGTCACACACGGTCGCTTCGATTCCCTAAGCATCTGAGCTGCTGACCGACTGATCTATTGCGCTTTTCGGCGATTTACTAAGCAGATACCCACCCCCTCACCCTTCTCCCCCCCAAACACCCCATACCCCACCCACGCACCTTCTCTCTCCTCCGTCGAGAACTCTCTCATTTGCATTCCAGCTAAATAAGGTACCGAATACGCTTCTTCGATGTTCCAATTAGAATGGCAGCAATGCGGTCTTCCGCGTTGCCGCGTCCGTAGATAATTACATGGGCCGATGAGCGAGCAATTAGCAAAAAAAAAAATGGCTAATGAGGTCACAGGTCACGTGAGGTTGCTCGTGCATTGCGAGGGGAAACTTGTTAGAAACTCGGGACGGTGGCGTGTGCCGTAGAGTCGGTGACAACATGGCCAGGTGAGGGTCATTTACCTGGTTCGGGTTCTAATCCCCCTCAGCCCGAAAAAGAGGATTTTGTGTGATATTCAGGGCAATTAGATCAGCCAAATTAGAAGGACTGTATTACTGGGATTTAAAAGAGAGAGAGAGAGAGAGAGAGAGAGAGAGAGAGAGAGAGAGAGAGAGAGAGAGAGAGAGAGAGATTTTTCTGACAGTAAATTGAAGTAGGAGGAGTTCAATTTTAAAAGACCTTTAGAAAATTGATGACATTTTCCAAAAAGAGGATTTTGTGTTATATTCAGGGCAATTAGATCAGCCAAATTAGAAGGAACGTATTACTGGGATTTAAGAGAGAGAGAGAGAGAGAGAGAGAGAGAGAGAGAGAGAGAGAGAGAGAGAGAGAGAGAGAGAGAGAGAGATTGTCTGACAGTAGGTTGAAGTAGAAAACTGATGTCACGTTCCAAAAAGTGGATTTTATGTGACATTCAGAGCAATTAGATCAGCCAAATTAGAAGGAATGTATTACTGGGATTTAAAAGGCTCATACAGCATTATACCGAGACCACCGAAATACTGATCTATTTTCGGTGACCTTGATTATACGCTGTACAGAAAACTCGATGGCGCCGAAGAAACTTCGGCGCATTTTTAACTTGTATTGTTTAGTGTCTCAGATATTAGATAATCTTCATCATACATCTGATTATTGTCGCTATCAATATTAATCGTTCAAATGAGCGAATGAAATTTATATCATTTGCTAATTACTATAAATCAGATTTAATGACGTTCCAGGAACGTATATTAAAATATTGACAGATTAAATCATACTGGAAAATATTACGAAATGTTTACGTTAAATTATACTTGTTTAAAAGGAGGCGTAGCAATTCTAATTAGTAAACGCTTGTCGCCTCTGACTGTTATTAGCCACAAAGCACATTATGAAGGTTGAGTTTTAAATTGACGAGTGAGCATTGGTGAACATTTCTTTTTGTTTGTCCATCATTAGAAGAATTCTTCTGCAACCTGTGATAAATGATGATAATTTATGTATGTATATATACATAAATTTATGTGTATATATATATATATATATACTGTATATATACACACACACTTATACGAAATTTTTCATAGTTTTGGAATGTGGTTACTAACCACATACTATCCCCAAATCTACCTACGACCAACAACAGTCGCCAAGCTACCAGGAACATATTTCACTGCTTGAGATGAACTGAGGTCCATAAATTTCACGGGAACCTTTTTAAGTTGTTTCACTTCGATTCGGAACCGAACCTGAGTGATTCAGGTGTACTTGTGCATACATTTAGCGAGCTGCCAAAACAGGAACATTAGGAACTTACATGTTCATTCAGAGTCACAACCAAGTAGATTATCCAATCCCACATCTAGAAAGAGATATTCTCGAAAATAGCCGAGAGGTTAAGAAGAGGTCAAGAAGAACTTTCGACCCGTGCCCATAAGCTGATTTCACGTCAGCTCCAACAAATGAATAACGGTGATCGGAGATTAGCAGCTTAAGAAACAGGCGAAGGGGTTTCATGCCAGTTAGGCGTTGACTCGATTAAACGGGATTTGAAATCATTCTGAAATAATTATCTATAATAATTATCTGGAATAATTATAGGAAGTGATTTGCGGATGTTATGATGACGGAGTCATCAAAATTGCGTTGGGGATTCAGTCGACATTCAGAGTTGTTTCTTCGGAAAAATTTTTTTTTTTTTTTTTCAGTTCTAAATACCATTACTTAGAACTTCATTTTTATGAAATGACGGAAACAAATAACGCAACATCAATGATGATCACCAAATTGTTGCTAACATCATCAGTTAACAGCATTCACTGCTCAAACGTTATTTTCAGATTTCATCTGAAGTTTTAGCGATGCTAAATGACGAAAATAGATAACGGGACATCAGTGGTCACCAACATAGTTGCTGGTGTCGTTTAGGTTAAGTTAACCTCTTCAGTTAATGGCATAAATACTGCTCGAATGAATTCCAGGGTCTCTCTCTCTCTCTTTCTCTCTCTCCCTCAATCTCTCTCTGTCTCTCCTTCTTCCTCTCCCTCAATCTCTCTCTCTCTCTCTTTCACTTCCTCAATCTCTCTCTCTCTCTCTCTCCTTTCTCTCCCTCAATCTCTCTCTCTCTCTCTCCCCCTTTTTCTCTCCCTCAATCTCTCTCTCTCTCTCCCTCAATCTCTCTCTCTCTCTATCTCTCCCTGTTTCTCTCCCTCAATCTTTCTCTCACTCTCCCTCAATCTCTCTCTCTCTCTCTCTCTCTCTCTCTCTCTCTCTCTCTCTCTCTCTCTCTCTCTCTCTCTCTCTCTCTCTCTCTCTCTCTCTCTCTGTGAAGAAAAAGGCTGATCCGAGGGATTTTCAGAGTAAAATGTGGCAAAGCACTAAGCAAGCACAATCAGACCGGGAATTAATGTTAACCTGGAGACACCTTATTATATTTAGTACAATTGGGAGTCCCTTGCTTGGATGAATTTCAAACCTGACTTGAATTTGCTTTTTTTTTTTTTTTCTAATAGTTCGATGAGTTCCACGCACGCGTAACCCGACAAAGCCACTGAGCAAACCTATCTGCTATAAAATTGGGAACGTCCCAAAAATGAATTTTGTGCGAAAAAAATTATACAATTTATTAACGGAGTCGTTCAGAGGTTGAACGCATGTTCACTCGCATAAGTAGAGCAATAAATATTATATTAACGCTGGGTCGACTCAGCCACTCTTCTCGAGAGGCAGGCGAAAAGAAAAGGCAAACACTCGAGCGATGCCAATTTTGAAGACAACTCACCCTCCTTTATAGCTCATCGAATATCCTTCGGAAAATTCCCCGGCGCTAATAAATTATCTCTGCGCCCGAGATAACATAAGTCAAACAAGGGAACGCGGCCACATATAATTATGACTGAGAGAAGAAGGCAGGGATCCGCCGACTATCTACACACTCCGTCCATCCGTTCACCCACAGGTGAAGATACGTTTTCCTTCATTGAATCTTCCCGCGAAAAGGGGCACAAAGAGAGAGAGAGAAAGAGAGAGAGAGAAAGAGAGAGAGAGAGTTTCAGAAAACTCGAAGATTTCTCCGCGATGTTGATAATGTCGTCTTGTAAACCTACGAAGAATCGAGTTATAAATCCCTTATATATATATATATATATATATATATATATATATATATATATATATATATATATATATATATATATATATATATATATATATATATATATATATATGATATATATATATGAAATATTTTCTGTTAAAAGCAGAAACCCATCTAATAGAAATATTTTCTATTAAAACAGAAATCCATCTAAAAACGCCAAAACGCCAAAATGTAGAAAATAAAGGCTACATTTCGGAGACCAAACTGTCTCTCTCCTCAGGCAGTTCGGTCTCTGAAATACAGGCCTTTATTTTCCACACATTTTGGCGTTTTTATGGGCTCTTTATATATATATATATATATATATATATTATATTTATATATATATATATATATATATATATATATATATATATATATATATATATGAGGGTGTTAAATCGACCTCGTTCTCGCTGCGCCGTAGGGTGCTTTTCCTTGCTTTCCTTTCGGACAGGGTCATCGCAGCCCGTCCGTCTCCGGCCCTCCTTTCCCCAAGGAGCGCAAAAACCCATTCGCAAGAACAAGTTCTGACTGTGTCGGACATTTGATAGCGCTTGACCCTTCGTCACCTTCCAGGCCACACCAGCCCCGCGTTAACTCGGCACCTCGTATTACCTACGCCAATAAAACCAATCCTCCGAGGGGGCAATTAGAATTCTAAAATCCTCTCCGAACGAAGAAGGGCAGCGTCGGCGAACCTCGCCGGCGGACCGGTACCGAGGGGGGGGGAAGAGAAATCGGGTAATCAAGCTCGGGCGAACTCCCTAACGAAGTTTGTCGGGGCGATAGTAAATAACAATGCAACACAGCCCCCACATTGCAGTCGAGGTCTTTGAGAGACTGCGGTTCCCCTGTTCCTCCTGTTTTGTTTCTCGCTCGCATTCCACCGCAAACAAAGATGAGGTCAGGCGGTAACTATGCAAAGTGGAAGTCTCTCTCTCTCTCTCTCTCTCTCTCTCTCTCTCTCCCCCTCTCTCTCTCTCTCTCCTCCCCCGCCCCTCCCTCTCTCTCCCCGGCTTAATGTTCCCCAGTCGCACCAGGGGAGAGAAAGGCTGTTGCCTGTCAGCTCTGGATTATAGGTTTATGGACGTGATCCGACCATCAACACCTCGTTAGTCCCAGGTTGCTGGGATTGTCAAAACTGAAGTGGGGGCTCTTGTAGCTGGAGCAACGACGACCGCGGAGCAACACACTCCAGGTCGGCAGCAGCAATGAGCAACGCCGCTTGAGGAAGGCGATTAAACCGTTTACATGATATATGCCTCCCTCTCTCGCGGGACGTTTTTAAGACTGTCGAACACGACGCCGAACACATTGCGTAACGAGTTCGGACAAAAGTCTTTCCAGGAGATCTCTCTTATGTGCCCCAGCTATTATGAATCGACCCCGGGGAATTAGGAGGAGGACACTGGGATTGTGGATTGTGGGGGGTGTATTTTGAGTTCTTATTTCTCTTCCTTTTGTTAACTTTGTAAAAGGCGTTTTTCATCAGACTTGACGCGAGGACACTGCGATTGTGGAGGATATATTTTGAGTTTGTATTTCTCCGTCCTTTTGTTGACTTTCTAAAAGGCGTTTTTCATGCTCCGTCACACTTCAGGTTATTAATCTTCCTTGCATTGTTTACTTTATAACAACATCAACTACTTTAAACCCTTAGATAAGTCGCGCAATATTTTTTGAGTTTTTACTTCATCTTTTTTTTTATTTTCTAGTAGAAGTTTTTCATACTCCTTTCGCACTTCAAGTTATACGTATTCCTCTATTTATATCCTTTACATCAATATCCACTAATTTAAAACCTTATCCACCATTTCAAAAATCGCGATAAGTTCGCCACCAACAGCGCCGGACCGAATACCTGCAAAAATAAAACGGCAATATTTTGCTGAGGAGATCTCACTCATTTCATTAATGTTGAAACAATGGTGGCTTGTACACACTGCCTCCCCACGCCCCTGACAGACAACCAACGCCCCCATTCGCCTTAAAAAAAAAAAAAAAAGTGAGGGAGAGATCGTGATTTAATCATTTCGAGCAAAGCCAAAGGATCAGGCCCGAATATAAGTGACGAAATTAAAGCCGCGAGGACTCAGCGACTGGAACAAAACAAATACTTTCGACCGGACTTTATAAGCTTTTATTTAGAGGTCGTTTCTCAAATCGCATTTAATTGCTATTTACTCTTTCAGAGCGTATTTGCGTAACTGCTACTCTCTCTCTCTCTCTTTTTTCGGAGCGTATTTGCGTAACTTGCATTGAAAGGAATTTCAAGACGCAAGAGTCACATGCCGAGGCGTTTACCAAAGGAATAGCAATTTAAAATGAGTTGATTATAAGCTGTGAAAGGTTTTTGTGTTGAAAATTTTTAATCATTATCTTTGTTATTCAGTAGATAAACCCTTTTTATATGGAGCAAGCATACAGGGGCCGTTGACTTGAAATTCAAGCTTCCAAATAATATGGCGTTCGTTTGAAAGAAGTTACAGAAGATAAGAGGAAATATAGAAAGAAGAGATTAGTTATTATACAAGAAAAAAGATAAATTAGTAAATTAATAGGTAATTAGACAAAAATACGAATAGATGATTAAAATAAAATAGCAAAGAATATAAAGGTAAGAGAGATGAATGCTAAAGTTAATTAGCCAAAACAAAGGATCGTAGCCAAATCTTTTGTTAATGAAACATCTAATCAATCTTCTATTCGCTGTGAACTTTGACCTGATAATACTGTTAACTCCTTATTGCAAACATCGCTTGTTCCTAATTGAAAGTGCTTGCTTCTTAAACCTTCATTATAGATTTTTTTCTTCATTCTTGGTACGAAATACTGCAATCCGAGTTAAAAAGAATGATGACTGTTGATGTAACTCGAAAAAAAAAAAAGCAAAACGCGTGCGCACTTAAATCATCTCACCTATTTATTTCTGAATGTGTTGGTACAAATTTCTGTTCTTGCTTGTCATATAGATACACTAATGTGTATAATACATACATAAAATATGTATATATATATACATATATATAGTTATATATACATACATATATATACACACATATATGTATACTGTATATATATATATATATATATATATATATATATATATATATATATATATATAATATATATATATATATATATATATATATATATATATATATATATATATATATATATATATATATATAGAGAGAGAGAGAGAGAGAGAGAGAGAGAGAGAAGAGAGAGAGAGAGAGAGAGAGAGAGAGAGAAATAATAATAATATCTAATCGGTTCTACATTTCACGTATAAGCAAATAATAATAATAATAATAATAATAATAATAATAATAATAGCACTAATGTTAATAGCAGAGTGAACTGTAAGACTTGATCACAATTTATGTTCCTGTTACCCTTCACCCTTGGCCTAGATCCACCTCCAAGTGCTTGGTGGTGGGGGGAGGGGTAAGGTGGGTAGGGGGGTCAAGGGAAAAAAAAAAACAAAAAGTGAAAATTTAACAACGCCTCTAATGCACGCAACTTGAAAAACGACTGGCTTTCCTTCCATTTAATATTCTTGGACTAGAAATATACCGAAAGGTTTAAAAGGGCTTTGTGGAGTCAGGAACTACAGGTTGTGATGTCAACATATTCACTGGACTGCAGCTCATTTCTTTGTTTATCGTTTATATGAGTCATCATAACTGATGTAGGAATTTTGTTGAGGCCTTTGCGGAAGTTAGTGATCGTTTTGGCAAAAATGATAAATTGGGATATCATTTGAACTTTGTTCTCGATTTCGTTACAGAAGCGCAAATCGACCTGCTGGCGAATCTCTGACAAAGAGATAAATAACCACGCGCAAGATACAAGGGAAGATAATTCTATAATACATTAATAATTAATTAAAACATGAATCAATTAAAACAACAAACACTTTGAAAAAGAATATTAAGGAAGAAGTGAGTCATTATACAGCACTTAAAGGACCCTTATCAAAAACCACACTTAAAAGGACCTTATCAAAAACCACACTTTAATGTCCCTTTTCAAAAACCACACTTAAAGGTCCCTTATCAAAAATCGCACTTAAAGGCCCCTTATCAAAAACCACACTTAAAGGTCCCTTATCAAAATCCACACTTAAAGGTCCCTTATCAAAAACCACACTTAAAGGTCCCTTATCCAAAACCACACTTGAAGGTCCCTTCTCAAAAGCCACACTAAAAGGTCCCTTCTCAAAAACCACACTTACAGGTCCCTTCTCAAAAACCACACTCACAGGTCCCTTCTCAAAAACCACACTT
>NC_089755.1:55804297-55809297 GCF_040412425.1 Macrobrachium rosenbergii | reverse complement strand
ATTTACGCGTTGCCCAGCGGAAGACGAGATTTAAAACTCTGCTGAATCAACACCGGATGCAGGAATTGCAGTCAAGAAAATCTTGCATTGAAGCGAGCACATCCTTACTTAAAAGATCATTTTTTATTTTCCATATCCATTGAGATATTATGACAGATGAAGTGAGAGGCATCCATGGGTGGGCCGTGGGGGGTCTTGATCCAGGTCATAAAGGTCAATTTGCCTTGTGCCCTAGTGTTTAAGGGACTGAAACGCAACTACTCTTGTTTAAATTTTGGTTTCTATAGTACAAATCTCCTTTCTCTCTCTCTCTCTCTCTCTCTCTCTCTCTCTCTCTCTCTCTCTCTCTCTCTCTCTCTCTCTCTCTCTCTCTGTTTTGGTTTGGGCGAGTTCCATTGAACAGATCGTCACCCTATTTAGCATGCATACCGGTGGTCAGTCCACTGTTGAGGGTCCCGTTTATGCTAAGAGCTTGAAAGTATGATTGCAAGCCCTGATAATTGTCACAGTTGCAGAAACGTTGTAAAAATACATCTGCGGATACAAAAATCAGCAGCGGAATTGAAAATATAATTACTTCATGAAATGGATAATTATCTTGCCAGTAACATATATAAATAATTCTGTCACCAAAACAACCACTTATCCCAAGTAACTTTTGTATGACATGGATAATTATCTTGACAACAGCAAATAATTCAGTCACCAAAACAATCACTTTCCCCAAGAGAATTTTCTACGATATGGATAATTATCTTGCCAATAACGTGGAATAATTCTATCAATAAAACAATCACTTTTCCCGAGTGAATTTTCTATGAAATGGATAATTGTCTGGCCAATAATATAAATAAAATAATTCTGTCACCAAAACAATCACTTTCCCCAAGTGAATTTTCTGACATTAATCCTTCTCTTACCAATATAATAAAATATTCTGTGACCAAAACAATCACTTTCCCCGAGTGAATTTAGATGACATGGATAATTATCTTGCCAATAACATAAATAATTCTGCCATCAAAACAATCGCTTTTGCCAAGTGAATTTATATGGCATGGATAATTATCTTGCTAGCATCAGAAATAATTCTGTCACCAAAACAAGTGAACTTTCTATCCCATGAATAATTATCTTCCCAATATAAATAATTCTGCCACCATAACAATCACTTTCCCTAAGTGAATTTAGGAATGACACGAATAATTATCTCGCCAACAACATAAAACATTCTGCCACCGAAACAATCCCTTTCCCCGAGCGAATATTCTATGGCACAAACTCAGCGCTCCTAACTAGTGAACTATGGCCGGCCGGCGCGTCTCGGGAGGGCGGCGAGTGAAAGTGAATGAATTACTCAGTGTCGCCGTGAATTACGAGTAAGTGAAAAGGTGAATGTATTTCCCTGGGAGGCTGATGCGTAGCTGCTTACGCCGTCAGCTTACGCAGCGTGAATGGCCCGAAAAGATTAGGCATGGGGGTTCGAGAAGTGATTGTTAATGAGCTCGAGAGATGGATACTCTTCTCATGTAGCGGTGGGTAATCCCTCGTTAGGAAATGGGGATGGTGGTGGGAGAATGGTGCTTTTGTGTGTTGGGGCTAAGAGTGTATGTATGTATGTATGTATGTATGTATGTATATATATATATATATATATATATATATATATATATATATATATATATATATATATATATATATATACATATATATACATACATACACACACACACACACACACACACATATATATATATATATATATATATATATATATATATATATATATATATATATATATATATATATATATATATATATATATATACATATCATTTGTTGAAACGAAATCTTTTTATAAATTTACCTAACCCTCCTTGGTCACCTTTCTAACATTCAAATGAAAAAGAAAAAAAAAATAAGCGCCGGTATTTTATTGCATTCTTCTTCCCCAATTAACGTATAACTTACATCCTGGGGACTTTGAAACACTTAATCAATGTGTAATACAACTCGGAGGCTTGAAGGTGCCTCCGGTATAAAAACTGGTCTGAGTAAAAGTCTGATTATCGTCCAATAGTCAACTGCGGGGTTCGTACAGACGTGTCACTCAGAATTTGTTTTCAAAAAATAATTCTCATCTTTACGACATTCCCCCGAAAATGATAGCGATTTTATTCCCGTAAGTATACGTGATCAATTTGTAATTGCTCTGACATCATGAGCGCAAGAATTACAAAATCCTGTATTTGAGACCACAAAATCGTTTGAGTTTTTCCTCTCTTCCAGGAAAAAGAGTCAACAGTATGCTATTGTGTATGATCAAGAGGTTCAGACGATCTCAAGATTTAAAATTTTCCTCTTTGGATTCCAAGGATGGAAACCGGGCCTAATTTATATACATAAAAGTTGTGTTCTTTTATTGAAATATGATTTACGTCAAGTAATTTAGCATGCAGGATATTTGTTGAAAAGCGATCTCTTCAATTCATTTATATATATATATATATATATATATATATATATATATATATATATATATATATATATATATATATATATGTATATGAATGAATGAATGTATATATATATATATATATATATATATATATATATATATATATATATATATATATATATATATATATATATATATATACAGTATATATATATATATATATATATATATATATATATATATATATATATATATGTAAATATATTTAGGTAAAATCATAAAAAAATTCGTGTTAGCAAATAATTGAGATTATATATTTTCTGATAAAGTGTTCCTTAAAGAATTTTCTATAGGAAAAATATAATGCAATCGATATAACTGCACGCCTAATAAAGAAATAAGAATTCAGAATAACAGCATTCAATGAAAACCAATATCTCCTACGTATACTCTGGCAATCACGACAAACGATACGACCATTCATAATAATTCATTATGCGCGAATATCACAAACCATAAAAAAAAAAATTAAGCTACTCTCCCGAAACAGAACTGAAGATTTCGAACTACATATATATATATATATATATATATCTCGGCTACTCGCACTTAAGCATGTCGGGATGACTTTATCGAAGATACCCATGACCAAAGGAGGAGAATAATCGATCCATTACCTTCTGGAGAACGTAACATTAACTATGAAGGATCTGAAAAAGCAATAATGAACGTACTCGTGGCGTGTACCCATTTCTTTATTAACCCCCTTCCGCCTATTTCCACGAAGTAGCTCGCTTGTGAATACGTAAATGCTCCCAGGTGACTTGGAAAACAAGCACTCATGCACACACACACGAGCACAAAGAGAGAGAGAGAGAGAGAGAGAGAGAGAGAGAGAGAGAGAAGAGAGAGAGAAAGATCAATTTATAGTGCTATCATTCTATTCAAGAGAGAGAGAGAGACAATTTCTCTAGAGAGAGATTCCTCTATCTCATTCAGAAGAGAGAGAGAGAGAGGAGAGAGAGAGAGAGAGAGAGAGAGAGAGAGAGAGAGAGAGAGAGAGGAGAGAGAGAGAGAGAGAGAGAGAGAGAGAGAGAGAGAGGGTGCTGCTATCTGATAGCGAGGGGCACATTTGTGCTTTTTGAGATGCTGCTTGCAAAGGCATCTGATCCCAGATAAGGTTTTTGATTGACGCTCAACAACGCTTACCGTTGATGACCCATGACTAAGACCCATTCTCTCTATACCAAGAGAAGCGCTTTGTGTGCTTGTGTGTGTGCTTGCGTGTATGTGTGTGTCTGTGTGTATGTGCGTGTCTACGACTGAAGGCGTCTGGGGTATATATATTTTATTTTATGTAAGATGATACTTGAATAATGAACGTAGTGATATTGAGAAGTTCTTGTAACTTTTTTTCTTGACAATATACTGGCCTCTGCATTGTGATTCTTGATGTTCCGTTGTTCTTGATAATAATAATAATAATAATAATAATAATAATAATAATAATAATAATAATAATAATAATAATAATAATAATGTTAGTACAGTTGCAGGTAATTAAATTGATCGATTGACTATAGCCACAAGATATTTATACATATATATATATATACACATATATATAATATATATATATATATATGTATGTTTATATATATATATATATATATATATATATATATATATATATATATATATATATATATATATATATATATATATATATACCATTACAGTTGTTTACGTACTTACAACTGATAGTTTTCTTTACTTACGTTCCGTAAAAACATCAAATGATATTTTTCATTTTCGTAAAAAGTATTGGCCACGGTCTCTAAAGCTAAATATTGTCACAACATACGAAAACTGCCTCTATGGTCTACAGCGATTATGTGACTGCTTTAAATTAACGTCAAATATTGGTGTATAAACTGAACCATTTTCAATTAATATTACGTCAAATTTCGGGACACAAGCACCAATCTCAAAGTCCTTCTGATGGCTTGCCTAATTAAGGCATTACTGAGGAGACAATGGCATGTTTTTAAATGCAAAACATCTCATTATTTAGATTTAAGAACTACTGAATAGGCATAATGAACACGATGCCCTCATTTCAAAGAACTGAAGTCCCCACCCACGAAAGTTTCTTGAACAGCAGATGAAGATAAGATTGTTTCCAGTCACACCTTTAAGCGATCCGCCGTAGATACTGATCTTCATCCCCTCCTTCTCCCGTACGAAAACAGAGCCGAGGCGTCCTTCGAAAGAACTACAAAAAATTGACGATAAGAAAGAAACGGAACGAAACCAGCGGTGAAAAGGAGGGAAGGCAAAAGTCAAGACCAGGAGCAGGGCTATTGTTGGAGCTCGGGAGAGCCACAATGTGGCTTATGATAATAACGGTAATCCTTGGAACACGGACGCCGCCGAGGCCTCCTCCTCCCCCTCCTCGGCGTCGGAGCGAACGCCTCCGAATCCCATGAAAATGACCTGGAAAACTAATCGTAATCTTCGTTTACTAAACAGCAAGAGTACT
>NC_089755.1:55791797-55801797 GCF_040412425.1 Macrobrachium rosenbergii | reverse complement strand
AAAGCTAATCCTCTGACGCGGCGAAATTTTGTGGCCGGCTGAGTAACTTTTCTTGATTTTTCTTTCTTTTTAACCTCATTAAAGAGGACCAGTCGTGAGTCTTAGGCATAGTGTCGAGGCAGGGATAAGGAGGAGTGAGTTTTATTGGGCCTAAAGTGCTGCCGGGAACGAAGGATTTGACAATTCATCAGGACAAACTGTTGATTGAGGCAGGGATCTCGGAAGAAGATAAAATGTTGGAGGAGGGATAACAGAAGAGGTAGGGAAGCAATCTGATGAGAAACAGATTGAGACATATGAATCTCTGGAGGAAATGATGTTCGAGTAAACGGAATGAAAGCGTGAGCAAAGTAAAACAGAATAGAGGAAGAAGATACGAGAAATTAAACCATATGTTATCAACTAACAAGTCATCTATTTCATTTTGGGGGTCTTGGTCGCTTAAGCAAATTAGGAAAGTGCTGAAATGCTGGGTCAAAATTCCTTCGTGACAGGATATTATCTAACTGGTAGTACCTCAAAGCAAGCGCTGATGGAACAATGGAACAATTTGGTGATCAAGTAAATCAAATGTGAGCAGTTCGAATCCTCAAATGGGTATCACTATCCAATCATCAGTATTACTGGAAACTGAAGGTGCATAGCATACCCGCTTTCCACTGGTCTTCTTTCACTTTTTCATAATTCTAGGTCATGTGAGGTGACGCTGTTTCCAAACCTCAGGCTCTCTAGCAACTTAGCACCTGCTTTGCTTGCTTCAGGACTCATTTGGGGATATTTGATTTATCGATCTATTAATCATTATAGTTAGGTACCAAAATCATCGTAATCCAAAGGACCTAACACTTCTAATTGATGAAAAAAGAAAATTGATCAGATATTGACTGAGGTCATGCAAAACCCTACTGGAGCAACGGCCACGACATTTGGAAACCAGAGGACGCGTCTATCAATGGGGTCCTATCTGTGAGGTCCTATCTATGGGGTCCTATCTATGGGGTCCTATCTTCCTTTTCATCCCCAGGCGGGCACTCACGAGGCAGCAGGTCGATGAGACCACGAGCCCCTTTTCCTCTGTCACGTTCTTGGGCCTCCAGAAACCCTTCCTTTGGATCGTTCAGGCAGTTTATGGCGTTACAGATTAATCTCCCTTTCTCCCGGCTACGGGTGACTTGAGATTTTCAAAGCGCTATTCCGCAACAGATGATTTCATTTACCTGGTTAAGCATTGGTTTCATGCCATAGGAATGGAAAGGATTTTTAAAAAAAAATTTGTGGATGGACATTGGGGCAAAGGGAAGATATTGTTTCGCTTGGGGAATGGAAATTAAAAAAAAAATTGAAAGTGGTCTCTCTCTCTCTCTCTCTCTCTCTCTCTCTCTCTCTCTCTCTCTCTCTCTCTCTCTCTCTCTCTCTCTCTCTCTCAATAGAACTTTTACCAAAATGATCGAACTGGCACATCATATATATATATATATATATATATATATATATATATATATATATATATATATATATATATATATATATAATGTGATATATATATATAATATATATATAGATATATATATATATGTAGACATTATGTATGTATATATGAAATCATGTCGAAGGTTTAATGTTTTTGAAGACTGTGTTCTCAAGTTACTAATGCATCATGGTCAATTGTCAAAACTAGAAAACAAAGGGTAGACCAGCCTTGCTAGATACTTTTATTTTTACTGCTGCAAGTCGATTTCCTCACCCTGTAAATATTGATTTCTTTCTTGAAAAAATATACGAACATTCAGTTCCTGTCTTGTGATACGTTGATTATATCTGTACTGTTAATTTAACGTTATTTTTCAGAAGTTTTCTGAGGAAATCTAAGATCAAATATCTTAGGTGGTCTGCCTTGGGAAATAGTTTGAGAATTTCTGATTAAAAGCGTTATTTTTTGTAGTTTGTCATAAGATAGAGTTTCGTATTGCAATTCAATGACCTCTTCCCAAAATGACCTATTTTCAGCGTAAATAAAAAGGCGTGAGAGAAAACTTTCATATATGCAGGAACGTTTTTAGAGAACATCAGATAAAAGAAGTTAACCAAGAAGCTTCATCAGAAGGGGCAGAATGGAATGAACAAAATGATCTCAGCATCTTGGCGAATAATGTTTTTTTTTTCCCAAAGAAATTCGCCCTAACCCCAATCTTAAGTCATTTGTTAATTTAAAAAATACGTTGAATACAAGGTACATAAATAAAAAAAAATAAATTTTAAAGGTTTATGGAACGGAAACGTGGGCCGAGAAATCTGCCAGTAAAACAATGTGATCACTTCAGATCACTACGTTTTATGCGTTGAAATCACCACTTCAAGGTGAGAGAGAAAAAATGGCTCAAACCCTTAACTGGAAGGCTGTTTGATGCTGATAGATTGCTTTCAATTGCTTGGAATCATACAGGCATTTATGAATCAGTATTAGAATATATCTGTCAATTACTCTTACACTCTCTTCTCTCTTTCTTCTTTTCCGTGCACACGAGGAAGATGGGAATCCCATGCAACTTTTTACACTGAACGTAAAAGTAGGTAACTTCAGGGGAAAAACTCAGATCTGTGATGTACCTGTCTCTGCGTTTTTCTTTCATAATTCTTTTTACATTCCCATAATTTTGTATCATTAGATTGCATGTGCATCTGTAACGTAATTTATACTAAATACCTAAAGGCAAGAACAGTTATGTTAAATAACTACTGAGAAAAGTACGCATCAAGTTCTCGTCTAGAACAGTTTTTCTCTTGAATTGCATCCAAGGAAATGACTGTTCTGCTCTTCAGAGAAACTCTCTCATTATCCTGATCCGAATTGATATACAGACTATCTCTTTCTTTAGTTCGAAATCATTGAAAGTAACAGATAAGTACATTCGTTTTTAGTTTTCTGAAAAGAAAACTATTGTGCCAGCTTTGTCTGTCCGTCCGCACTTTTTTTGTCCGCACTTTAGAAGTCACCCCTCAGATCTTAAAATCTACTAAGGCTAGACGGCTGCAAATTGGTATGTTGATCATCCACCCTCAATCATCAAATATACCAAATTGTAGCCTTCTAGCCTCAATAGTTTTAATTTTGTTTAAGGTTAAAGTTAGCCATAATCGTGCTTCTAGCAACGATATAGGATAGGCCACCACCCGCCGTGGTTAAAGTTTCATGGGTCGCGGCTCATAGGGCATTATACCGAGACCGCCGAAAGATAGATCTATTTTGGGCAGCCTTGATTATACGCTGTAGCTGCTGTACAGAAATCTCGATTGCTCCGAAGAAACTTCGGCGCATTTTTTACTTGTCTAGAGTCGAATAGTATTAAGTAAGCGTAACAAATCTGTATTAGTTTGAGGACAGCAGCCTCGTTCGGTAAGAGTCTAGGAAAAAAAAAAAACGAGATTTTATCTGACAGGGCTGTTAGATTCTGACCAGTGCAGGTGCTGTAGAATTGCGTATGGATCTGGGGCTGCCATTTACGTCTATGGAAGCGCCGCGAGAAATAACAAATGTCACTTATGGAATTTCGCATCATTTCTCAGCTCGTTCGTCTTTCCTTAGCCCTGCTCCTTCCATCTAGACCGCAATATACGATGGTTTATATCACCAACTCTGAAGTAAAATCTACTTTTTATTGGAAGTCCTGTTACGCATCTACTCGCTGGTACTCTTGAGGGTTTAACTCCATAACCAAGGTGGCAGCTAAGTGCGTGATGTGGACTTGTGAAACCTCACTCCAATTTCTGGAGTATCATCCTACACACAAAAGCTTCCTCCATTTTAAAGCCGTCTTACTGGAGCTCAAGAACTGAATAATGAAGGAAGAATGAACGGGGAGAGAGAGAGAGAGAGAGAGAGAGAGAGAGAGAGAGAGAGAGAGAGAGAGAGAGAGAGAGAGAGAGACTTAATTGATAATGTTGGAGTGACACAGACAAGAAGACTGTATGAGAAAGCAATTATATATCTGTATATATGTATATACTGGATATATATATGTATATACATATATATATATATATATATATATATATATATTATATATATATATATATATAAAATATATATATATATATATATATATATATATATATATATATATATATATATATATATATATATATATATATATATATATATAATATATATAGAAGAGAGAGAGAGAGAGAGAGAGAGAGAGAGAGAGCTCGCAGGTGAAGAAATCCATCCCTCCAAATTATCTCTATTAAAACGTGCTCACCCATACGTAGTTTACGGGCGTCGAAATGGGCGCCGTGGGCAGAACCTCTGATCAGGTCCTCTTCCACGAACGCACAAACACACACACACATACAGGCACGTTTCCCAGCAATAAAAAAAATGATCGATAAGATAACTGGAAAGACTATGAAGTAAATGAGAATTTTGATAGCGCGGGTCTTGGTAGATGATAGTCTCAGATTAACATCATGAATTAAGCATGAAACTATTGCATCGCTCCCCTCTCTCTCTCTCTCTCTCTCTCTCTCTCTCTCTCTCTCTCTCTCTCTCTCTCTCTCTCTCAGCTATTTCCTATTTGATAGTTTAACAAAGGGAATTTGTTGCGGTGATGTAAATCATATAGCCAAAAATAGGTAAGTTATGCTACCTTCCTGGAGAGAGAGAGAGAGAGAGAGAGAGAGAGAGAGAGAGAGAGAGAGAGAGAGAGAGAGAGTTTCATTAAATCAGCAATATCATCCTTGAGGTAATTTCATTTCATATTGTTCTTTCTGTTTTAATGATCCAAAAAAAGTTAAGTATACCTTAGTTTAACCAGACCACTGAGCTGATTAACAGCTCTCCTAGGGCTGGCCCGAAGGATTAGATTTATTTTACGTGGCTAAGAACCAACTGGGACCTACAGCTTACTGTGGAATCCGAACCACATTATACCGAGAAATGAATCGGTATCATCAGTGATTTGTAATATTATTCTGAGGTTTTGAATTACTGAAATAAAAAGGTACACTAGAATTTAACACATCCATTTGAATATAAATAAGGCAACAATGCAAACGACAATTCTTTAGTGTTTACTGAATGCAAAGATCATGAAGGTTAAGCCTTACTGGCAAACGCAGTGACGATGCAATGGATTGCAATGCGAAGTCAACTGCGCAATAAGTGGCGGAAATAAATCATATAATCGTCGTTTACTATCATTTGATTGATTTGTTCATACAATAATAATAATAATAATAATAATAATAATAATAATAATAATAATAATAATAATAATAATAATAATAATAATAATGCTGTCTATCAGGTCCAGAATAATATTCAAAATGGTATTCTTGTTGATTTTTTATAAAATCAACAAAAATACCATTGAATATTATTGTGGACCTGATATACAGCATATCCCGTTCTCGATCTAGAGGAGAAAGACCTAATAATAATAATAATAATAATAATAATAATAATAATAATAATAATAATAATAATAATAATAATAATATATTTTCTTGTGGTTTAGGGCCAAATGGTGAATAAAAATAAGTACAGGGATTGTGACTAGATTTAATTTTATACAGAGTGAAACGAGTAAAATGAAAAAAAACCACTAATACAAATCTCTCTCTCTCTCTCTCTCTCTCTCTCTCTCTCTCTCTCTCTCTCTCTCTCTCTCTCTCATTTACTATTCTCTCCGTCGGCTCGTTTTTCTCCTCGCCTTTCGGCCGAAACCCTTTTCGTCGATTGAATAAACACCCCTTTTCCCCGACAGAGTTGATCCAACCGATGTTAAAATGTTTGTTTAATGAGGCAAATCAGGTGAAACTCGGGGTCTCCTACCCAGGGGGGACCCCGTGGCTGAGAAGATGGGGTCCTGGGGGGAAAGGATACCGATATCCCCCTGGGGTAGGAGGGTAGACATGACGATGGACACGACCCTTCCCTCCACACCCCACCTCCCCAGGACGCCCGTGGGATAAGAGGGTAGGCGCAAGGCCACTCCCCTTGGACACGTACCCGTGGGGCATTAAAACTATTAGAGTACCAAGACAAACACCCGGGGTAGGATCCTATTTCTGGTGATTGTTATGTCTATAAGGGCCCAGACAGGATCATTAAGTCAGGCAGCGTTTGGTGTTATTGTGGTCACCACTGTTGGCTTCGCGTTGGGCTCTAGAGCTCAAGGTCCTCTCTTGTCTCTTTGTGTATTCGTGTGTGTGGGGCTTGGGTTATGAATAATGGCTTTTATGGAGAGTGGTTATTGGTGCTATCTGTAGGAGTTTGTCTGGGAAACAACAGCACCAATAATAATCAATTCACCTTAGGCCAACATACAATGACAGAATACTTTTTATACAAAGTTGTTGTTGATGCTTCTGCTGCTATTATTTTACTACTATTACTACAACTAATTATTATCATGATTATTATCATTATTACCTCCAAGAAAAAGGAATGTTTTCGATCCGGTTCGTCCGTTTGTTGGCCTGCTAATGTATTTTTCTCTTTTATTAGCACGGTTACGCTAAACTCTATTTGGAGATTTTCACAAAATCTTACTAAACGTAGTAGTTTTTTGGAATTATCCGGATATGAATGGGGTAACTTTTTAGTGGGATCATGATAGATTGCTCAGCCTCGGCGGAGTTTTGCAGTCTTCAAATGATGTTTTTGCTGATGTACATTCTATGGTAATGACACAGCACACTAGTACTAGTTCACGAGAGCACACCACGCCACCAAACTCACTTCGTCTCTCCATGGAGAGAGGAAAATGCAGAGAGAGAGAAACTTAGTTATTTATGATTCCCCGCCGTTATAATTCATATTAGATAATATACAATTTACGTCCCGTAGTCACTGACTTTGAAATGTTGCCGGCGATCGTAAATAGAGAGTGATTGAATTGATACATCGCAAAGTTACGGCACGGGGAAATTCGAAGCGATTTATGGGTGGGCGTGTGCCGCGCAACGGTGCTGCTCCTGGCTGCTGTTCCCGCTGCTGTTCCTGCTACAGCCGCGCTGTTCTTTTCAAGGGGTCGCAAAGTGTGAAATTGGAACGAGGCTCGTGTGTTTTTTTTGTAGGGTATCGCGAAGCCGTTGTAAAACGCAGAGAGTTATTAGAAAATCGATTCTATTTGCTATGCCCCGTCCGTAAACGAGCAGTTCATTTGTCCAATGACGGCTCAGACCAGGAACTGAAAAACATCTTCGTTATAAAACTGCAATTGAAACTGACGAAGGTGGAGTCCCTGGAAGTTGTATATCAAGTGGGCGCATTCATGCAAGAGAAGAGGAGTGAAACACCTGTAATACAATCAAGGTATGGGACAAGAAAGAGTAAAAAAAAAAAAAGAGTAAAAAAAACGAGACGCTAAGACCAGACCACAACCAGACTCTAGTCTATGGATGTTATAAGCTCCGAGTCATCGCAAGTAATCGAATAACTTTACAGTGAATGATTCTTTATGGACCCCTCTATTGGTCTCTCTCTCTCTCTCTCTCTCTCTCTCTCTCTACCCCCACCCCCCAAAATAAGGACCGAAGACCGATACTCCTTTCAAGCTCCATGTAAATGAGGTGGGTCTTAGGCTGACTCCTCAACCGGATTTATGGCTCTGCCCTGCTAAAAGACGGCTGGAGAATGGGCCTCCTCTCTCTGACTTCGTCAAAGAACGGCGGGAAAATAAACGTGAGCTAGAAAGTTGCTGACAAATATGAACAGCGGTCAAATATTTAATGAAGACTTGAGTGAGGGTTGATAATCAAGTATACAGACGCGATCTATCTCGCACACTTTTTATATATATATATATATATATATATATATATATATATATATATATATATATATATATATATATATATAGTATATATATATATTTATTTATATATATGAATGGCTTATTATAGTAACTATAAGGAACACTATGGAGAATGTCTTGAATGCTATTGAAACCACATACGTAATCGATGAAGTTCTAGAGCAAAAGCGTTAAAGGGTATTGATAGTCAGAAGTTCAAATAACTTTCAACAGGACATAATTAGTTTCAAAGCCTTGCTGTTGTTGTTGTTGTGTGTATGTATGTGTGTGTGCGTGTGTGTGTGTGTGTGTGTGTGTGTGAGAGAGAGAGAGAGAGAGAGAGAGAGAGAGAGAGAGAGAGAGAGAGAGAGAGAGTCGTGATCGCTACGACGTTCATTCTGCTGAAATCATATAAAACAAGTAAAAAGGTACGCCGAAGTTTCTTCGGCGCAATCGAGTTTTCCGTACAGCGTACAATCAAGGCCACCGAAAATAGATCTATCTTTCGGTGGTCTCGGTATAATGCTGTATGAGCCGCGGCCCATGAAAATTTAACCACAGCCCAGTTGTGGCCTGCCCTATATCATTGCCAGAAGCACGATATTGGTTAACTTTAACCTTAAATAAAATAAAAACTATTCAGGTTAGAGGGCGGCAATTTGGTACGTTTGATGATTGGAGGGTGGATGATCAACATACAAATTCGCAGCCCTCTGGCCTTAGTAGTTTTTAAGATCTGAGGGCGGACAGAAAAAGTGCGGACGGACAGACAAAGCCGGCACAAAAGTTTTACAGAAAACTAAAAGCAGACCCATATCCGATTATCATTTCTCGCCGACACCTGCTTATCAGGAAGCTATCGCAAAGCAACAGTACTTAGCGCTCGTTCTCCGGCGCGGGATGACCACTTTCTAACAGACGAAGCGGGATGGAGAGATATGAGGGGCCGTTTTATATGGCGAGGAGCCCTGTCCGCAACCAGACATAGATGATAGATGGTCGGGGCAGTTTGGGAGGTCGAAGGTGTTGGCCGTTTCCCATCCTTTCTCCGTAGAGAGTTTCCTGCTTTTGTTTCTTCGCGGAGGAAGTCTCATTAAAGAAGACTTTTTCTAGGAAGTCCTGAGAGAAGTGTGTTACTTTTACTCTTTTCAATAGATAAGGCGAGCATCGGAGTCCTCTACCGGCTAACATTTGACGCCGAGAAATTTTTATAAATAATTAATAACAAAGAAAGAAGTTGAAGACCTTGAAAATAAGTGTTACAGTTACACTTTACAAAAGATATGGCAAGCGCCAGAGGCCCCTACCAGCCAAATTTGAATAGGAGAAATACAAGTAATATGAGACGAAAAAAAATAAAATGATTCTTGCTGCTCAACAAAAAGATGGTAAACACTTCATACGCCCCTGGCAGTTAAATCTAATTAAATTAATAAAAAAGAAGTAATGAAACCATGTATATAGTTCACGGGTGTGGTCCAATGCCGAACGATAAGAAATGTCTCTATTGAAATTTTTCATCGTATACCACTGATAAAGGTACCTCCCCAACATCCTGCTGATTTTGTGAGAGTAAAGATCCTGTTTAATTAGGGGATTAAGGACCTCAATCAAAGTTCTTAAAAAAAAAATATGAATGCTGAAGTGAAGGGGGGAGGATATTACGTTGGCTCCTACGGTCCACTTTTGTAGAGATAATCCCCTTTTTGTAATGACGGGTCCGAAAGTCTGAAGACAAGGTCACTCGCCATAAAAAAAAAAGAAGAGAAGAAGAAAGAGACAAGATGAAAAATGGCCTGGTGGTGAAACGTACTTAAACCTTGTTAAAGACATTGTAACCGTAGGAATTTTCTCCTTAATAAATCACGCATCAATCCGATTACGGGGCGTTTTCATAAAGTCAGGCGGCGATGCTTTATAAAGGCGGTCGTGTCCAAGGTCTTTGTATACTGAAAATAATCCTATGGCCTTTATATACTGAATAATCATATGGTCTTTAGATACTGAATAATGATAGGACATTGTGTTCAGCCAGCTGTTCTGTCTGAAGGATTTTCATATGTGAATCGAAGCCTTTTGCAGGTTAAGAGGGCTCAAGATTTTTCTGCATGTAGGATTCATCCTACGTAAATGAAAGGAGGGTATGCCTCAAAATCAGATGTGACATATTCAAAAACAGGAGGTAAATGTCCTCTGAAGAA
>NC_089755.1:55781797-55786797 GCF_040412425.1 Macrobrachium rosenbergii | reverse complement strand
TCGGCAGCGGGTTCCTGTACAAGACGGGATCTGCTCTAATGGAGACCACAGGTGACGTCCCCTTGGTACATCGTGACGTAGAGCTTCTTGGATAGTGACTCTGAGTACGAGTAGATAAGAATGCAAGGTTGAGTTTTGTGTTTATGACAACGCTGGCGTTATGGCCAGCACGGGCTCCTGCTCATAGAACAGCCCGTAAGCGAGGGGAAGGAATCCATGTGAAATTCATGAAATAGAGGAATGAGAGAGCAGGTTATATATTTGTCGGGGCGATTAATTTTAGCTTATTATGCAAAAAAGAAGGCTGGATCATACTGGATTGCCAATACGTTGGATGCTGAAGTAATTTCCCCATTTCAACTGCTTATACTTTAGGTTCTTGGAAAGGAAAATTTCTCAAGAAACTCTGAGAACCCCGACAGCAATTGTGCTTCAGTAAAAGGCAGTGATTTAACTGACATGCATGCAAAGCAGTAATAATACCAATTACAGAATCATCGGTTTTGTATCCTATGCTTTCTCAGTTGGCCCAAGAACACTGGAAATGATTTCTAAAGACATTTTCAAGCTAAGAAACTGGAGAGATTTGTATGTAAAGCCAATAAGTTTGGGGAACCGCGTCTGAAAATCTTCCCTATGAGATTTTGGAAGAAAATGATAATGAAAAACTCATTACAAAAGTTTCCCGTGACGGATGTCCAATGACTTCCCCGCCAATTACTTTCAGATAACTAAGTGCCATTGTCAGGGAAAAGGGACGAAGAAAAGTAAAAGTTGCAGCGCATTCTGGTTGGCTAATTAACGAAATGGAATTAAACCGGTTCAGTTGTGACTATTCAAACGTCCATCACTTGCGTTAGTATTAATCAGGCGTACTAAAACCTTACGCCGTATCTGAACCTCTTAATCTGCCATGGGTTCAACTCGCCACTCTAAACTGCAAAAATAAAAACATCATAAAAAAAAAAATTCCACTCGGACGAAACTGACCACTCACCCCGATTCAGGGGCAACAAAACGAAACCAATCGATTCACGAACTGCGGCGGCGTTTCACCTGCGCAAACACGAGATTGGGAAGATTCCGACCCCTTTCGTCCTACCAGATCGAAAACAAAGATTCCATTCTGGAGGAATCTTCTGCCGTTGCTGCTGCGGGATCTCTTGATAAAGGAAGACAAAGAAGAGAAGCTCTCGCGAGACACAGTCGAGACAAAGAGACAATGAACGAATGAAAGGATAACTCACCCCGTCCGATTCAACGGCAGTCATGAAAAATACTTAAGAAAACACGTTAGAGACAATAGACAAAAGGGAGAGAAGAAGAAGAAGAAGAAAGAAGAAGAAGAAGAAGAAGCAGAATGGAATTTAGAAGGGAGAGATAGAACAATAGAGAAGGTTTCTTTTTTTTTTTTTTAACCAGACTATCAACTTTCCACCCTCAGCAAAAGTGTTCGCCATTAGCTTGATTATCTTTGACACAAGACGGACATTATAGGAATGCCGTTGTCAATCATATGTCTGTGAATGACTATCGATCTTGTAACTTGAGAATGATCAAGCGAAAGAAGAGCTGGCCGAATGTGAAAGGGATATGAGTAGACGAACAAATTTGTACAAATATCTCCAAACATCAGTCGGTTTCTAACGGGGTAATTCTGAAAAGTGGGATTAGATAAATGTCTTAAAAATAATGATTATTTATTTATTTATGATTTTGTTTTTGATTGATGATTTTACAGCCCGCAAAAGATTTGCAAGATGTTAAAACTCAGGAAGGAGGCAATAAGAAAAATTTTTATTTTTCTTGAGTGGATAAACAAGAAACCTGAAAAATGTGCTGTTGCATCTGATGACCAAAAATACTTTCAGCTTCATTAAACACGCGTGCTCTCTCTCTCTCTCTCTCTCTCTCTTTATATATCATATATATATATATATATATATATATATATATATATATATATATATATACATATATATTATATATATATGTACATATATATGTATGAATATATATATATATATATATATATATATATATATATATATATATATATATATATATACATATATATATATTCGTATATATATGTATAATATATATATATATATATATATATATATATATATATATATATATACATATATATATATATATATATGTATATATATAAATATATACATATATACATATATGTAAATATTATAAATTGAGAATTTATGATAATAAGGAATTTGAAGTTTCAATATTCCCTGAATTAATTGATTCATTAATAACTGATAATTAATTATTATGAGTTTTCTGGTGCCATGTAAGTAAGTAATTACGAAAGGTACCTAAGAACTGAACTCTGGGTCAAATACGCTTAGGTCAAATATGACTAAAATTATACGCTTTTCTTCTCTATTAAGTTTTTTTTTTTATTTCTCAAGTTTCCTCTTTATCCTCATTTTCCCATCTTCCATCATCTGGGTAGAAAAAAAAAAAGCTGGTAACGCAGGGACGCAGAAAAAAAAAAAAATAGACTGATATCTCACCATAAAAAATGGATTAACAAAAAATGGATTAATATCCCGACACATCGCGACCATTTCCCCCACCAATGACACCATTCCGGGAAGGCCCAAGTGTTTACACAATGCCTTTATGATTAGCTGCGTCATATGTGGATTAGCATATTCATATATGCCGTCCCAAACCCTTGCTCCCAGCTCCCATGTGTCGGAAAACACTCGAGAACAGCCTTTCCGCGCCATCCAAACACTGTAGCTATGAATATCGCGGTGGCCCGCTCGCCTTTTGGGCCACTTTCGGGCTATTTTTGACGGCTGAAGTGGGCCTGCAACCCCCTTTCTTCAACAGACCGTTCTGCCAGGGTGGGATGGGAGATATTGCTCCTGCTGCTCCTGCTGCTCCTGCTACTACCTGCTGCCGCTGCTGTTACAGATTGGAGAGAGGCTTCTGTTCTTTGAAGAACAAAGAAGTGTTCTATTGTTCTACGCGAGGTTGTTCGAAAGTAAAATGTTGAATTTTACGTTAGAGTTTTTTCTTTTTTTTTTTTTTTGTACGGGAGGGATGGGAAAATGTTTTATTAATTGTGTATATTATGGTAGGTGGCAATAGTTAATTGGCAGATGTACACATGCACACACACAACATGTATATACTGTATATATATATATATATATATATAAATACATATAAATACATATATGTATGTGTGTATATATATATATATATATATATATATATATATATATATATATATATATATATATATATATATATAGACAAAGAGAGAAGAAGAAGAAGAGAAGAAGAAGAAGAAGAAGAAGAAGAAGAAGAAGAAGAAGAAGAAGAAGAAGAAGAGAAAGAGGAGGGCGGTATTTAGCACGACGACAATAATTATTTCCAAGTACCTATCGTGATAACGGTCAATGGATTCTTCGAGACTCATCTAAGGTATAATTCTGAGGTAATGCGTGCAAAATAATTCACATCCCAAGTGTATGAAAATATTGTTATAGTCAGCCAACACGAATATCGGGGTTTGGAATCTCGGAAGGGAGAGAAAGAGAGGAAAAAGAAAAAAAAAAAACGCGGCAAACGCTGGGCGCATTATACTTTCACCGTATTAAAACGCAATAATGATAGAAATTTGATAACAACATATACCGTAAATTTCGGAGATCTCCCTCTTCCGACGTTTTATTGGAACGAGCGTGTTAATGGTCGGGACGCAGTTTGAAATTTTCTTCGCCGATTGTTAAGACAAGAACTTGGGCCTCAGTGGCAGTCGTTAAAAAGTACTGATTTGGGCCAATCTAGATCTCGGGAATATAAGACTTGCAGAAGAGGTAGAGGAGAGATTTGGGCCAATCTAGATCTCGGGAATACGAGATTTGCAGAAGAGTTAGAGATCTAGAAGTCGGAAATATAAGATTTGCACAAGAGGTGGAAATGTGAGACTTGAAGAAGAGTTAGATACAAGATTTAGGGGAATCTAGATCTCGGAAATATGAGATTTGCATTAGAGTTAGATCTCTAGAACTCAGAAATATAAGATTTGCAGAAGAGTTGGAGATGCAGAGCTCGGAAATATAAGATTTGGAGAAGAGGTACAAACAAGATTTAGTGAAATCTAGAACTGGGAAATATAAGGAAATATAAGATTTGGGCCAATCTAGATCTCCGAAATGTAAGAGTTGAAGAAGAGTTAGAGACAAAGATTTAAGGCAATCTAGAACCTAAGATATCCAGAACAGTTAGAGGCGAGATCAGTCAATAGAATACACCTTCGTGATTGCGTGCAGGTAACCCCGCAAAACAAACAGTACATAGAATTAATATAACGACAATTTAACTCGGGTAAGTATCTACAAGTAAATAGCGATGATTACCTCAGGTCATTACCAGTAACTTAGACCAATTACCAGTTATTATGGGCCATAACTCTTTTACTAAATAGATGGGCATGGAATGCCAAATGTCATGTTTGGCAAATGCTGTAAACTATTTAGATATATTATGACTATCAATTTCCGATTCATTTTGAGACTGATTGAAAAAGTAATCAATTTTCGAAATCATTCCTTCGCTCAGATTCATGATCTCGAATTGTTTTTCCTCCGAACAGAATTAATGTTTACCTTCACCTCATCTGAAATTATTTACTTGCTCAGTTCTCTACGTATATAAAGTTGTAAAGTTATGCAATGCAATTTTGCCACTGATTAAATGTAAAAATTACTTAATTAAGACCATTTCCAACTGGAAAAAATCTAAAGATACTTATGTTAACGATAATGACTGTAAAAAAATACTTAATTAAGACCATTTCTCACTGGAGATAACCTTAAGATACTCATGTTAACGAAAAAACGAAAGTAAAAATATTTAATTAATATCATTTGCTACCAGAAATGATAAAAGGAAACTAACAATAACGACAGGAAGAGAAAGAACAAAAATTATTCAAATAATTATTCATCCTGAGG
>NC_089755.1:55756797-55779297 GCF_040412425.1 Macrobrachium rosenbergii | reverse complement strand
GATTCTCTTTTCGTGTGTCCATTTCCCACGATCCGGTGACCACAATGACACCTCAACGCGATACTCCCATGGCGATTAGGAAATCTCCCATAAGGGGATTTGAGGATTTAATTGTTTAAACTGATAAGTGTAGGAGATGAACCAATGGTTTTCCGAAGCTGTGACGCCACAGACGAATTTTGAAAGGGGCCACGAATCACACGGGATGATGCGGGGTCCTCTGCTGCCTACCACCTACTGCTCAGAACATCATCCCCTTTCCCCCTTCGGGAGGAAAAAAGGCACTGATGTCCACCACCTTCCTCCCTCCCCCCACCCCCAAACACCAACCCTCCCCCGTCTAACATCCCCACAGGGAAAGACACTGGCTCTCAGCAAATGGTAGAAACGAATTAAGCGTAGCAAATGAATACTTTTGAAGAAGGCGTAAAAGGGGAATCATTAGGAAATTCTCTTTGGAATGGTACCTAGGTAGGTGGGTGGGGGGTGGGGGGGGGGAGAGGTAGGCTGGAAAGGGAAGAGAAAAGCGATAATTGTGGGTGGATAGAAGGAAAGACTTTATATACCGATAAGGGTTAAGGGAAGAACCTGACTGTTTGCATTGTGACTTTGGTCTCCATCGATGTCTCCGGCCGTGGGAAAGTCTAAAATGGAAAATGAGAAGAAGAATGAATGGGATTCAGTTTAGAAACTCGGGATCCCAACGCTAAATTTTATGTTTCGGTTTGGAGGAAAATGGAAGGAAAATGAAGTTTTAACTTCTGGGCAGTGGGAAGAGTTGAAATAAATACTGAAAATGCGTAAAATGTCATGGGGGCATTAAATAAACAAAGAGCATGTACTTTGAAAGTTTACCGATACTTCTGTATTCTTTGTACTCACGGTGAGAAAACACGTAAATCCATCCTCTCTCTCTCTCTCTCTCTCTCTCTCTCTCTCTCTCTCTCTCTCTCTCTCTCTCTCTCTCTATATATATATATATATATATATATATATATATATATATATATATATATATATATAAATATATATATATATTTATATATATATATAATGTATATATATAAATATATATATAATATATATTTATATATATATATATATATATATATATATATATATATATATATATATATATATATATAATCAAACACAATCTGTTGGGAACTGAACACTAAGGTATGGATTACCAAGAAGGATATCTGATGAGACCAAGAATAAAACAAGCAACAGACAAAAGTAAACGGCATTTGTAAAAAAAAATTTATGAAAGACATGACGAAAGCAAACTGTGAACTTGAAGGAAGCACAAACAGACGAAGAGAGAGAATGTTTGGAAAATGAGGCGGCCGACCCTAACGAAGCAATATATATAGGGAGTGGCTCAGGTGTTAGGGTGGCCCATAGAATTTCCGATGAGAATTTCTGGCGAAATATTCACGGATGAAAAGGCAATGAAAGGAAATTACCTGTCACAAGTAGAAGAAAGACGACAATGACCAGAGAATTTCAGTAAGGTCATGAATGTGAGGAGAAGAATCTTACTGGTATACCGCAAGGTGAATATGATCGGAATGTACCAATAATTTAAGAATAATAAAGAAACTTAGGAGATAAAAGGTTAACAATCATTAACGTAATGACCATAAAATAATACAAGGAAGAAGAAACGTCCTGAGATGGGGATTTAGGAAGTCGATGACACTTCATATTAGTTTTTTAAGTACGGTAGAAGTGAAAAAATTACTGTTTTGAAAAACTGTACGTATGAAATTTCGCCTTCCGTAATTTAGCTAGAATGTTTCATAATCGCCGGAGCTATGAAAACGTAATCTCTGTAACATAATGTTTTTCAAATGGGTATGGAGGCGTTGATAGTCTACGGGTAGTCAACTATCCTTTTAGGCTTAAACACTTGCCCCCTAACAAATACCCAGAATGAACGTGAAACCTTACTCGTATTGCCGCCATATTTTAAGGAACCAATAAAGGTCTACTAATGATTTCATAAATTTCAAATCGATACTTAAAATGAAGGAGACACTAGCATCGTTTTGCTTAGCAAACACTACTGGAAATAACACGTAGTCATTAGGGAGCAATCAAAGAAACTATCATTTTCCGCCTGGAAACCTTTTTGTTAAATCTCATAATTAGAGATACGTGTCTTAGCATTAGTAGAGAACGGCCTGTTCACTTTCCATGACTAAATACACATTTCCATTACAACGCGATGGAAATCTACAGTCCCCTTCGTAAGCTCACCTACCATGCAGTATATATTTGCTTAGGGTAGTACCAACCACACCTGAATGTACCAACTAGTAACCTAAAAATGAAGGCTAAAAAAATATTATGGTTTTGAACAAACCTGCACTACTGTACTCCCACAAATCACGTAACTGAAAGCCATTAATGACTGAAGTAAGCAACCTCTGTGCATATTAATAACAGGTAAATATGGATAAACTTCTGGCTCACACCGGGATCGAACCCAGGTCTTTCAGCTGAAATGCAGTTAATGGTACATATCGATTCTTGGTATTTGACTGAGGCAAACCTCAATAAGATTTATAACTTTCGCTCGAATAACCCGTAATTACCCATCCAGAAACGAATTCTTTTCCTGTCGTAAAGGAGTTTAGTGCCTGGCTATGTATTGGTACGTATAACATTACGGCTACCTGGTAGATGACGTCAAACAAGCAAAAAATGCGCCGAAGTTTTCTTCGGAGTAATCGAGTTTTTCTGTACAGTGTATAATCAAGGCAACCGAAAATAGATCTACCTTTAGGTGGTCTCCGTATGATGTTGTATGAGACGCGGCCCATGAAACTCTCAGCTGGCCGTGGTGGCCTGTATTGCTGCGGTGCCAGACGTACGATTATGGCTAGCCTTAACCTTAAATTAAAAAAAAAAACTACTGATGCTAGAGGGCTGCAATTTGGTATGTTTGACGATTGGAGGGTGGATGATCAACATACCAATTTGCAGCCCTCTAGCCTCAGTGGTTTTTAAGATCTGAGGGCCGACAGAAAAAGCCTGCACAATTATTTTCCTTTACAGAAAACAAAAAACTGGTAATGTTAACACTGGATTTTATAAGCACTTCATTAAGAATAACAAAAAGGAATCTTTACCAATTTGTTTTTGTTCAAAGAACCCAGTCATATAAAATGCATCTTACGAAAAAGGATCGTAATTGTCTATACTATACTAGAATTTGGTGACCTAGTTCTACCTATCTTTCAAACTCATCACAGACTTGCGAACCTTATCTCTTTTCAGTAGATTCAGGTATTAATATATATATATATATATATATATATATATATATATATATATATATATATATATATATATATATTTATATTTAAGATTAAAATGCATTCTCTGTTTTGTTCCCTTATGAGAACGTGCGAGAAAAAACCTGTGAAAGGCTGGACTGAGAGAGAGAGAGAGAGAGAGAGAGAGAGAGAGAGAGAGAGAGAGAGAGAGAGAGAGAGAGAGAGAGAGAGAGGCCCTCAAGTGTGTGTGTGTGTGTGTCTGTGTGGCTCTGAACTTGGTCTAATGCCATTGTGTACAGAGCTCTAATAAAACCCCCCTTGCACCTGCAGGCGGTCCTATACATGTTTACAGTGTGTGCTGAAGGTGTATACCAGCAGCAAGGCGTACACAGAGACACTCACACACACACACACACACTCACACGTACACATACACACACACAACACGGCGTGTGTACTTTCCACCCGGGGTAATTAAAGCCGTGGTTAGAACTGTTTCCAGCGCATTGTCTTCGCGATGACTTGCAGTTCTCGAGGCATTATCAATCTCAACCTTATGTATTGCGGCAAAGGCGAACTCACACAGAACAGAAAAATCGAAGCGAAGACAAAAAAGGAAGGAAGAAGAAGAAGAAGAAGAAGAAGAGGAAAAAGAAGGTGAAGAAAAAAAAGAGGTAATTAAAATATTATCGTTTGTATGATTAGAATTTCGTTTTACAAAGCGAGATAGATGAGGTAGAATGTAGAATGTCTTCAACAAACGACAGGTTTCTTTTGCACTTTCCATTTTGTACGCAACTCCTCTATAGATACCTTGTGAATTGCGACCGCGTTGTTCGAGTAACAGCCAGGTACTTAATTCACTGCTGTTGCCCGCGGAGTCACAGTGGTTTTTCATGGATCCTCCTTAAATTGTTAAGCCTTTGCCAGATTTTCGAACTACAACCTACACGCTTATGAGACTAGCATCTTAACCACTAGACCACAAAGGCTTGTACGTACATACATATATATACACTATTAAAACTCTCTCTCTCTCTCTCTCTCTCTCTCTCTCTCTCTCTCTCTCTCTCTCTCTCTCTCTCTCTCTCTATATATATATATATATATATATATATATATATATATATATATATATATATATATATATATATATATACTCGAAAATAAAATTATTATTCGAGATGACAACCACATAGAAGTTAGATCAAATCTTGACAAACATCACATCCACAATAAAACGCAATTAATTCTAACAGTTGCCTAAGTTATAACATACCAATATATCTCACCATATATTCCCCCCCCCAAATAAAAAAGTTTGCAAATGCAAAAGAAGGACACGAAAACAGCTGAACAATTATAAGAAAACAGATGAATGAAAGCTGTATAAAAAAAAAACATGTAATGTTTTGATCTAACAAATAAATGTGCTTAATGAGGCACACTGTAGATGATACTAAAGATAATCTGTCACCTTCCTTAGTCCCAGTTGCACTGGTGACTACCTTTCAGTTTTAATTTTCATCTGTTCCTCCAGTCTCTTCTATGTCAGCTTATTCAACTTTTACCTCATTACAATTCCTACCACTTATCTAAAAATAAAATCCTTCCAGCTAGTCCTCTGACAGTCTGGAAAGTTGATTTAGTGGTTATGTTTAATTCACAATTATACTTTCATTAGTTTCTCTGTGCTGGAAGAGAAATCCCTTGTACTGGAGAGTCAGGGTAATTTCTATTATCTTCAAGGTCTGTAAGATACTCTAATCGGCATTTCAGAGCCCACAAGAACATCCTAATTGTATCAAATTCTAATTGTCTTGTTTGTTGTCAAACTAGGAATGCAGACTGGTGCTACGTAGGAAATTTTATGTTTACCTCTATCTTAATCTTTGGCTCCATGTTGGATTTAATATTTTTGGTCTATTTTTGGCTCTAATATTTTATTTTACTCGTTGAGGAAAGCTTCTCCTCAAAATGAGAGAGAATAAAGAATGTCTACTTTCTTTTGAATATAAAAAACCTTAATCAGAAAAGCTCATTGACAAGAACTTCCAACGACATTCTTTTTTTTTTCCCTTACTTCTTCCATTCCACCCTCCCCCATCTATCTCTACCAACACCTGCAACCACAGACCCGGAAACCTCCCCTCCAAATGACGTTTTCCCTCCTTCCTGTTCCCTCCCTCCTGTTCCCTCCCTCCTTCTCGCTCGCTTCCCTCCTTGACTTAATGTTTATACGCCTCGTAGGCGTCAGCTGTCTTCCCTTCACACCTGAATTCCTAAATGAGCCTACGCTATTTTATTATCCAATTTTCATCCAAGTACTAGTCTACTTGGTCGTATGATGACTCTCTTGTGTGCGTATGTATGTATGTATGTATGTATGTATGTATGTATGTGCTGTAAATCACACTGATAAAACGAGACAGAGGGAAATTCTGAGCTGGCGATATTTTGATAATTTGGAAGATTTCCAGATTGGTTATCATCGCTGAATACACAATTCTCATATTCGTGCTCAAGGCTTCTGAAAACCAAGCAATCGATTTGAATGAGTTGGAATTGTGCAAGATTGTAAATATTTTCACAAAATAGTAAACTGACTCAACAAAACATGAACTGTCTGAGGTATTTAAGTTTTTGAAATGAATGCATTTGTTGGCTGCCTGACCGCTAACATGAATATCTGGGTTTATAATCCACTAAATCTCATTTTAATGCACTAAATCCGTCATTTTAACCCACTAAATCTGTCATTTTAATCCACTAAATCTGTCATTTTAATCCATTAAACCTGTCATTTTAATTCACTAAATCCGCCATTTTAATCCATCAAATCTGTCACTTTAATCCACTAAATCTGTCATTTTAATCCACTAAATCTGTCATTTGAATCCATTAAACCTGTCATTTTAAATAAATCCGCCATTTTAACATCAAATCTGTCACTTTTTAATCCATTTTAATAAATCTGTCATTTGAATCCATTAAACCTGTCATTTTAATCCACTAAATCTGTCATTTTAATCCAATAAATCTGTCAGTTTAATCCACTATAGCTATCATTATAATCCACTAAATCCACTAAACCTGTCATTTTAATCCACTAAATTTGTCTTTTTAATCCACTAAATCCGTCATTTTAATACACTAAATCTGTCATTTGAATCCACTAAATTTGTCTTTTTAATCCACTAAATCTGTCATCTGAATCCACTAAATTTGTCTTTTTAATCCACTAAATCTGTCATTTGAATCCACTAAATCCGTCAAAACGCCAAGCCTTTCGTTATCTCCGAGTCTCGTACGAGTGACTTCAGTCGCAAATCCCGCACCAAGGTGCGTGTCATTTGATCTTTATAGAACTTGCGGCGAAAGAAACTTAACCTTCTTCACGTAACGATGTCAGTTGGCCGTGAGTCCAAATCTTAGATTCGTGTTTGCTTCTATTTCCGTTCTTCCTCCGTTTGTTCTCGAGATTTTGAGAGGGGTGGGGAGTAGGGTTGGGTTGGGTGGGGTGTGGGGAGTGAGTACTACCTTCATCATCATCATCATGGCGTCACGGACATTGTACACTATTTAGAGTCATTGTAAATTTAGTACCTTGATTTTTCTCCGTTCCTTGAATATCTCACGTGAACCTCTCTGAAAGTTTCTCAATACTTTAGCGCCAGAAAGCTGTCATTTTAATCCACTAAATTTGTCATTTTAATCCACTAAATCTGTCGTTTTAATCCACTAAATCTGTAATTTTAATCCACTAAAAATGTCATTTTAACCCACTAAACTTGCCATTTTAATCCACTAAATTTGTCATTTAAATCCACTAAATCTGTCGTTTTAATCCACTAAATCTGCCATTTTAATCCACTAAATCTGCCATTTTAATCCACTAAATCTGCCATTTTAATCCACTAAATCTGCCATTTTAATCCACTAAATCTGTCATTTTAATCCACTAAATCTGCAATTTTAATCCACTAAATCTACTTTGTCAGCGGCAAAGCAAATAACCAGATAAAGCAACTTTTTAAAATAACTCGAAGTTACCTTACCAATTAAAAGTTCTACTCAGTTACGTTCAAAAGATAACGTTTATTCGCTCGTTAGGGGTAATGTACTTCTAACTAATCGCTAAATGCCGTGAATTCTTGCTCACATAACTCACGCTGAGACTTTACCACGCCTTTAGACTTTGCCACAACGAGAAGCAGAGGAATCAACACTTGGATGCAATTATTCAACCACGGCCTCCAGCTTAGAACCGGAACTCGTGGAGATAATGGGCAAACAACCTTGAAAGACAACCAATAGGAAAAACAACTATTCTAGTAAAGTGACAAGACGTGTTTATCTTCCAGCGTCCGCCATGAGAGGAAAAACAACAGGAAAAACAGCGATAATAGAGGCTGCGCTTAATCGCAGGAGAAGGTTCTGGAAAATGGGAATTATCGTCGTTGCTGCTCATTTCATTTTTAGCGCATCGTGAGATCTGTCTCGTCGAAGGTAATTGAGTATGTTTATTAATAAGTTAGCTTTGATGTCATAGTAGCTTTTTTTTAAAGTTTTATGAGACCTTACGGAAAATAGAACTTTTTTTTAGTTTTTGTATATGAATATATATAATATATATATACACATACATTATATATATATATATATATATATATATATATATATATATTTCTCTATATCTATCTATCTATCTATATATATACATAAATGTTTTATGTATATAACTACAATCTTGCAAATGCTATTTCTGGTGTTTATACCTTAATTAATACGATCGGAAAAGAGAGAGAGAGAGAGAGAGAGAGAGAGAGAGAGAGAGAGAGAGAGAGAGAGAGAGAGAGAGAGAGAATAATTACAAACAAGATAAAAAGAAACAAATAACGAAACAATCCTTGAACTGCGCGACAGAAAAAAAGGTAAAAAGAAAAAAAAAAAAAAAGAGAAAGAACTCAGTGATCGTAGCGGCACGCGCCGGTTCGTTCCAGTGAGCAGATCTTTACCCTCGAGCCGACACTTGGCAAACTCCGGGGTCGTACGACAGTGGTGATTCTCGACTTGAGACAAAAGAATCGCATTAGAGTCACCTTACAGTTTGCCTGTTGGAGAGCTGTTCACCCTTCACCCCGTCATGCAAAGGGATGACAATACCATTGAAGGATTGGTCTTTCCGTTACGAATGGATCGTGGTCTTAGACGTAGCTATTATTAATTTTTAAAATAGTTCAGTGTATGGTAGAGTCTCATTTTAACGATGCCTGCTACCGAACTATTCTCGTGTATGGTGGAGAGTCTTATTTTACTGTTACCTACTACCGAACAATTCTCGTTATTGTGTAATTGGCATGAATGAAAATGCAGCGAATAAATTAACGTAGAGTTGGAATGACAAATGCCAATTTTGGATATCTCCATAGTGCTCTCTCTGACATCTTAGAGTGAAATACATTAAAAAAATACATTAAAAATCTTTTGGCCTATGACTGAGCATACCACACACACACACACACACACACACACATATATATATATATATATATATATATATATATATATATATATATATATATATATATATATATATATATATAAACAAAAACAACAAGGGCGTGGAGGGTTAAGCTTAAGTGATTAATCAAAACTGTCACTGCAATTATGATACAGAACCTCATGGTTTGTAGGTTTGCAATGTTACATTGTTGGTATCCCGGTGATTAATTCTAATCCATCAGCGCGATGGAGAGAGAGAGAGAGAGAGAGAGAGAGAGAGAGAGAGAGAGAGAGAGAGAGAGATTGATCACACTCGGTTAGGGAATACAGAATATTTACAAAATATCAACACGAGAGAGAGAAACATTGAGAAGGAAACACGCTGGTTGATGAATACACGAGAGAGAGAGAGAGAGAGAGAGAGAGAGAGAGAGAGAGAGAGAGAGAAATTAGACGCGTGGGGGGGATGCAAGAGGGCGTAACGACAGTACACGTGTCACAAGCCTCACACCTCATATTTACTTACCACGCCCTTGTCCATCGAGGCTCACTTGCCGCCTCCTCATCCGTGAGACCTAGATGGGAGTCTCATGTCCACGAGAAAAAGAAGAAGGAGAAAAACATGTCCATTTCACAACCTTCCTTCGAGAGACAGTGGAGATGAATGTAAGCAGTTTCACTGTATATGTTGTTTGATTGTTTTTTATTATTCCCAAGACATTGGTCTTCTATAATGAGTCCAGGTTTCTTCAAAAGGTCCTCAGTTAAAGGTAGTACATAAATGGAACTAATGATAGTCTGTCTCATACACATATCTTGCGACCAATTACATCATTAAAATGTTTATGTTCCTGTGAGTGTGAGGGAGTCGAGGCTAAGGACCACTGGCTTTCTCACACTGATGGATTTATATTTGTCAACAGTAGGCCACATTATGCACAATGCATATCTGTCTTGTGACCTGACAAACTTCTTTCACCTACATTTTTTATTTATCCAAATTGACCCTTAATACCTCTTTTCCCTACTTTCTTTTTAAAAATAGGATCATATGTATGAACTGCAATTACATCCAGTAATAAAAACACATTCTTCCTGTTTGTCTTGAATGGTTAAGAAAATAGCCACTGTATAAAACCAAGTTTAAGTGAGTTAAGTATAAAACAGGAGCTTTCGACCTTCGCTAAGGTCCTCTACAGTTGTGCTAAATAATTACAGCGTTTATAAAGAAATAAAAATAAAAACGCATTTTAAAAGAGGTATTAAATTGGAGTACTAAACAATAATTACAGCGTTTATATAGAAATAAAAGCAAAAAAAAACCCATTTTAAAAGAGAAATTAAATTGGAAACTGTCACTCTTGGGTCTTTCTAGAGTATAATCATTACATCCATATGGCCAAAGTTGGGCGCAAAATATCCTCTGGTCCAATAGTGCTGAGACGAACGTCAATTCGTCCGCGGTTTGTATTTGGTCCACCCATATTGGGCGTCCGGTGAGTGACCTTCGTCTCTCACGCTAAAGTACACAAATATATTCAGCCTTTCCTTCAGTGTCACCTGCCGAACATTACCTGTCGTTTGTGTTAAATTCATTTTCTCTGGTTCTCGACTATCGCCTGCTGATTCTGTCGGTCTTTGTAATGTTTTATTGGTGTTTTCTTTCAATTCACTTCTGCTCTGCAGGTGGAATTTGTAACTATGTATGTATAACACAGATTTAAGGGTCGTGAGGGTTATTTCGTCCATTTTTTTTAAGAAAGTGTTGAACGTGCATTTTTTCCTGATATTTTGAATTATCTGCATCGACGGTGATTTTATCTTTTACTTCCTGTTTCAGCTAAGTATCTAGTGTGTTTCATTCATCATACATCCTGGATGGTGAGAGAAACAGAGTTGATAGTTTGCTGAAAGAAGTCGTTGATAAAATCTCCGTCAATAAATATAACTAAAAAATTTGGAAAAAATGCTTATTCGACACTCTGCCAACAAAAGGGGCAATTCATGACGCAGGCCTATCCACAACGTTGATACTTATTGTCTCTATTATTAATTTACTTATTGTCTCTATTATTAATTTTATAATATCATTCTCGTGGCTAAACTTACGCTTTCGAAGCAATGGCTTCGCATTATTAACCCCAGAATTATATTCAACCACAAACTAAAAAAAAAAAAAAAAAAAAAAAAAAAAACGTTTTTGATTTTAAGGTACACAACAAAGAATGGCTGATCTCTTTTGAGGCGAATCCCTGTGGTAAGATTTACCCGTTTTTTTTTTTATTCCCGGCCATTTGAACACATTATCACTCACTCTACATGAATTAGCAAACATCGCCGAACTGTTATTAATCCATCAATCTCAGCCTTTCTGTATTTCTGGAAATAATCAAAACTACCCATCAGGAGCTGTTCAATCTTTAATTGTATCTAGTTTTGATACAACTAGTTGCAATGTAAACTGTTCTTGTAAATTACGTCTTGCTTTATGTGGAAATAATAAAAGCTACCCATCAGGAAAGATGTTCATCTCTAATTGTATCTAGTTTTGATAGGAACTAGTTCAAAAATGTAAAATGTTTCTTGTGATTCGTTTCATACACATTGCAATTTTACAAAGGAAGTGAAGAGAAACATAAATCCAGAGAGAGAGAGAGAGAGAGAGAGAGAGAGAGAGAGAGAGAGAGAGAGAGAGAGAGAGAGAGAGAGACTCCTGAATAGGCAATACAGAAAATAAATATCCCAAGAATATTGCTTGATGATATTTAATTTACCCTAACATGAATCTCTTTGGTACATGTATACATTGTAGTGCCTTCAAAGAAAAGTTTTTGAGAAGAAGAAGAAGAAGAAGAAGAAGAAGAAAGAAGAAGAAGAAGAAGAAGAAGAAGAAGAAGACTTCAAAAGAAAAGTTTTTTGAGAAGAGAAACACGCTAGACGACAAACAGAAATCCAGAGAGAGAGAGAGAGAGAGAGAGAGAGAGAGAGAGAAACATAACAGTCTCCTATTTCGCCAGGTTCGTTATACCAGGTAGTTCTGGACGTCAACACTCGGGGGTCACTTCGACACAGGCCCCCCCCCACAACACCCGCACCCCCCTTTCACCTGGACTCCATTTTTTGGTGGAATCAATTTCAGCCCTGATGGAAGAGGGGAGACTGGGTTGAACGCGTGCATTAGAGCCAGCAAATCGGGCTTATCGGCCGCTGTTATCTTGGAGTCGAGGCATCGATAAAACTTCTCCAGTTTTCTTTTCATTCTTTTTCCCTCTCTCTCTCTCTTTCTTTATCTCTTTCTCTCTCTTTCTTTCCTCCAGTCGTTCACTGGTGGAATGGCGCCCTATCTCTCTCTCTCTCTCTTTTTCTCGCGTTGCAATGATGACTGCGCCGTGGAGAGAAAACCAGTTCAAATGGATGAGTTCCATTTTTATTTTTTTTTTTGTCCGTGAATTCATTGAATGGCCATTCTCTCTCTCTCTCTCTCTTACACACACACACACACACACACACACACACACACACACACACACACACATATATATATATATATATATATATATATATATATATATATATATATATATATATATATATATATATATATATATATATATATATATATATATATATATATATATATATATATATATATATATATATATATATATATATATATATATATATATATATATATATATATATATATATATATATATGAGCGTGTATGTATATGTCTAATCATAATGTAACAGTATGTATGTCTGTCATACCTTTAATCAGTTACTGCATACCAATGCGGATTATATGTGAAAACTGCCTCTCTCTCTCTCTCTCTCTCTCTCTCTCTCGCAGCAATTACATTAACCAAACCTCACCCGAAAAACCCGTGGGCGATTTATGGTCGTTTGTCGGAAAGGAAAGAGACGGAGAAGAACATATGAAAAAAAAAAAAAAGAACAGATGGAAAAAAAGTTACTCGTTCTCTCTCTCCCCCTCTTCCCAAAAGTGAGCATAACTCTCGGTCCCCGTTGGATAATATCAGCAGAGTATAACTGTAACGAATCGCCGAGACTGTTCCCCATCGGTTTCGAGCGATCAGCTTTACCGATTCTTGTTAGTAGTCGTTCCTCCTCTTCCCGCCCCACGGAGGAGCTGGGGCGCCCTTTGGTCGTCAGGGATGATTACGGAGACGATCTAAGACGTTGGCTCGAAGGAGGGCCTCGGCTATTCACTCCGGGCGAGAGATTTGCGCTCGGCCCTCGTCGTCGTCGCGTGAGAAATGAGACGTTGTTGGAGCGTTTCGCTTCTCCAACAATGCTGGAGAATGTTGGGGGATGGGTTTCGGGTGGCTGTTGACATCGGTTTAAGTAGTTCTCTGGATGGCTTATAGGCCAGGGGGCGAGGCGGAGTTCTGGGGGTGGGGATGGTGGAGAGACCTCTTCATAAAACGCAGCTCCGTATTGCAAAGTGCAAACACATTTCTTCCCCCGGAGGTTCTCCGGCAAAAATAAAAGGCAATAACGTGGAATGAGTGACCGCAGCTAATTGGATGGCCTCGCCTGCAACGCTTGTCAGCGTCAAAAGTCCGTTTGGTCAGAAAGCGGGGTCGTATTTTGAGAAACTCCGTCTACACTGGCGCAACTACTCTTAGTGCTGAACCAGCATAAATATGCTTTTTTATCTCTTATTTTTCTTCTTTTTTTTTTTTTTGCTGGCATCAATTCCTTTCAGAAATGCCGAGGCTCTCGGCATTCGTTCCCTGCAGTACTGTTCGCGGTTGATTCGAAATGGTCATCCAGTGTTTCATCACTGGCGCAATTATCCTTAAAATCGCATCGCTTCGGAATTGGGGAATGGGCCCATGTCGTCGAAATGGGAATTAGTGCGGCGTGGGGAATTTTCTAAGCCTCATTTCTTGATGAAAACTGGAAGAAAAGCTTTTAGGTTACTTTATAAATCCATACTTTATCCTGTAACAAGTTTACCACGAATTTTAGTTTTCTGTACAAGAAAGCTATTGAGATGGGTTTTGTTTGTCCGTCAGCACCTTTTTCTGTCCTCCCACAGATCTTAAAAACTACTGAGGCTAGAGGGCTGTAAATTGGTATGTTAATCATCCATCCTCCAAACATCAAGCATACCAAATTGCAGCCCTTTAACCTCAGTAGTTTTGATTTTTATTTAAGGTTAAAGTTAGCCACAATCGTGCATCTGGCAACGATGTAAGACAGGCCACCACAGGCCAGTGGTTAAAGTTTCATGGGCAACGGCTCACATCGAGGCCACCGAGAGATTATACGCTGTACAGAAAACTCGATTACGACGAAGAAATTTGGGCACATTTTTTACTTGTTTTGAATATCCTTATTAGTTGGTAATATTTAATCAATGGTTTTCCCTCAACATATTACCTTTTATTTTATCCTCGTGAAAAGCAATGCATCACTAATAATATCTCCAATCAACATCTTTATTTGTATATTTTCCATCTCTCTATTTATCAAGATCATTTGACTTAGCCTAGACGACGAATATACATTTTTCACATTTATCCATTTTTCTCATATATTTTCAAATCATTTTGCTCAGTCTCACATACACGATGATACGTATCTCTTCCACTTTTATGGTTATATCAGGTTCAAGCATTGCAATTATGAAGTAAATTATATTTCTTTTTTTTTTATTTCCGTGACTTCATCCCATTTCTCGTTTGCCTACTCATCTCGTATCCAGTGCGTGATCTATTGTCTGATAATTCGGCAGTTTTCCTGCAAAAGCAATGAAAGGCTGATTGCAGATATTCAATGCATTTCTCCTTCTCTCTCTCTCTCTCTAAAGGTCTGAGTTACGCTTTAAAAGAGACTCACCAGGAATCTAGTAGATATTATGATGAAATTTTTGCTGATCAGGGAATATTGGTCATCTACAGATATTTATTGCTGTTTTGTCAAAGCAACGTTTGTGCGATTATGACGCTGGTGATTTTATATATACAGTATATATATATTTATAATTGATATATGTATATACATATATATGTAGTATATACACACACACACACACACACACACACACACACACACACACATATATATATATATATATATATATATATATATATATATATATATATATATATATATATAAGCTGTATACATATATACTTCTTTATATGGCCGAGGTTAATTATCTAACCAAACTGCATAATTATTACTATCACTCTGGAAATGAACTGTCTAAAATCGCAGTTTAAAGAATAGGAAAATTTTGAATCTCTCACAAGACTTTTCGTCAGAATTCATTTTTTTTTCGAGGCAGGGCGTCAAGTGAAGCCATTAATGCCAGTATCCTTCATGCATAATTCACTCTGGCAACGGTTACATAATTTTAACTCTCCATACACTCACTCTCCTTAATTGGGAAATATTCTTCATTTAGCGATGCCGGTGTAAAGTATCGCCAATACTGAACCCCCATAACCCCTGACGATTATTGGAAATATGGCTCATTAGGTAGTGGGCATTCTCGCTATGCTCCGAGGAGTTATGGCAACCAGATTGGCAACACTGTCCAGGGACGATTTGTCACCGAGGGACTTTTATGGTCGCGCGGGTTCTTCTTCTTCTTCTTCTTCTTCTCGAGTTTCTGTTCGTGGCGTCGCTGAAGGGAGAGATTATACTCGTCTTCATCATGCCAAGGCCACACATTCACGTCAATACAGCCCAACTCTCTTGAGATTTTATACTTATCTCAAATAGCACCAGACGAGCTTGGGAACTCAGCGGCCGTCGAGGGAGTTCAACAATATACGGCCAATTTCGATCAGGTTTTCTGAAGCCTCGACACCGCGGTCTTGATTTCGCGCCAGAGTCAATATTCAAAAACTCGTATTTCGCGGGACGGTCCATATCTCCTAAACACCGAGTCAATGCTTGCGGTGATTTTTTAAAATCGCGCCGCGCGAAGCACTACATAAATCCTAATGGAAAAGGGGGGGGGAGATGATAAAGCATTATCAACGAGGAAATAAAAAAAGAAGAAGAAAGAGAGCAGTGTAGGATACAATGGTACTTAGGCATTTATCTGATGCTCATTAAGGGCTCCATTGTCATGTGTCTGAGAAGGTGCATCTCGCACCTGAAGGAGTAGTTTGGACTAAATGCTGTTAAACCTGTTCGCCTCTTGAATATCAATACTCGTCCATCTTCGCACCTTTGTCTTGAAATTCGAGATACGTCCGTCGGACTATTTGTTACGCCAAGGTCTTATTATGTATATATATATATATATATATATATATATATATATATATATATATATATATATATATATATATATATATATATATATTATATATATATAAAAATATATAATATATATACAAAGATCAACATACATAGAACTCACTCCAAACACACATTTTTCACCATTTTGGGGTTATTTAATTTAAAATATGCATTTTATATATATACATGCATATAAAAATATATATACATTCATTAAGGTCTACTCAGAGAGCTCTTTCCAAGCTTTCATACTTCACCATTTTTGGGGGGTTTACTTTAAACTTTAAAATATGCATTTTCGACTTTCTGAACCCATACTAAAAAAAAAAAAAAAAAAAAAAAACTTCAAGACGATTCCATTACGTTCTCCATCGCCAGCGTCGAAATCAGATCACTCCGACCGTCCACTCGCCATTCCACGCTCGACCGAGGGTGATATTATTTTGAAACGTCCAATTCCAAGACAATCTAACACGGCCCCCGCCCCAATTCGTAATACGAGCTCATGAATTAATACCCAGGCGATGATAGATGCGTCCATTCTGACCCGGGAAGAAATTTAGCTTTCATTATTGCGAGATGAAAGCCGCTTCTCCGCCGAGGAAAACGATAATAATAAAAGAGTTGGTAGTGGCCCTCGGTGTATTAACAGATATGATATCAGCGTTGCATGCAGTGACTCGGCAAAGCCCCCGAGAGAAAGGCGGCTAATTGTAATATCCAGGATTATACACCTGTAAAAAGGGGGCGAGGGGAGAAATGAATAATGAGAAATATTCGGCCATTACAATTCGCCTGATTAACAACATCCACAAGAGGAGGTTTAATGGCCGGGCTGGAAGACGTTATCGCCGGGATAACTGTTCGGGCAAGGAGAGAGAGAGAAAGGAGAGTCATCTTCGTAGACTCAGTAAATCGTACGTCTGTGGTGAAATGAATTTCGGTCCGGATACGCTCTGGTATCGAGTAGTAATTACTCTCATTGTGTGTCATTTTTCTTTCATTTTTAGTTTTCTGTAAAAGAAAACTATTGTGCCGGCTTTGTCCGTCCGCACTTTTTTCGTCCGCCCTCAGATCTTAAAATCTACTGAGGCTACAGGGCTGCAAATTGGCATGTTGATCATCCACCCCCAATCATCAAACATATCAAATTGCAGCCCTCTAGCCTCAGTAGTTTTTAGTTTAAGGTTGAAGTTAGCCATGGTGGTGATTCTGGCACGGGCCCGTGGTTAAAGTTTCATGGGCCGCGGCTCATACAGCATTATACCGAGACCACCGAAAGGTATTTCTATTTTCGGTGGACTTGATTAAACGCTGTAGCGGCTGTACAGAAAAATACGCTGTAGCGGCTGTACAGAAAACTCGATTGCGCCGAAGAAACTTCCGCGCGTTTCAAAGAGAGTTTTGCCCAGCCTTCCCAAAAGCACATACGGGTACTTGTCCACTTACGGGGGGAACTTTAATTTGTATTGCTAATATTACCAAAAAAATAACAACTAGTTTATGTTTAATTTCAAAAGATATGAGACGAATATATCATGATGCTTCTAATACCCTGCCAGGAACGTTTAGCCCCGCGTCTTCAAAAGAATGCAAACTAGAAGTTGAAGGTCCGTTCTCACCGTGCATAAGTCATAAACCAGCAATATAGCGGGGGTTGGTACCATTTTTCCTCGGCGATGAAGCCCGACTTCAATGATGGATTGGATAGTATACTACGTAAGCTCTCGAACGCGTCTCGCGAGGAGGTTTACAAACGCCTGGAAACGCATCCATCACCAAAGGTTTGCATTGAACCCGCTTCCTGGACCTTTCACCATTATCTCTCGCGGTTATATTTACATATACCCAAATTCCCTCTCCTTAGATCCTGCAGTCATTTTCTTAGGCTCCCGCGTTCCTCCGCCTCGCTAACGGACAAGATTCTATCTGCGAAAGAGCTGCTTATTTATTTCCAAAAGACTTGTTGACAGGTTTTGCAACGCGTGTACCCAGCCCTAAACTCCTATTTTTATTTTTCTTGCTTCCTCGCTCTCTCTCTCTCTCTCTCTCTCTCTCTCTCTCTCTCTCTCTCTCTCTCTCTCTCTCTCTCTCTCTTGTGCGCGTCTTCATTATTATCGAAATTATGCAATATAGTTTTTTGAATTTATCAAGGAAGTTCCAGACAAGCAAAAATCTCTCTCTCTCTCTCTCTCTCTCTCTCTCTCTCTCTCTCTCTCTCTCTCTCTCTCTCTCTCTCCCGTTCTCTTTAGCGTCTCGTATTCCCAGGATATTCTTGCAAGAAGCAGCGTCGACGATAACAGTCCAGCAGCTTATCTGGAGCGAGAGATCGGCAAGAAGAAGAATCTCTCAATGCTTTTCCCTTCAGAGTAATGAAGGGCTGCGCTTCGGCAGTAGCCGAGGGATTATCGCTGAATTGATTAAATATAATGAGCTTGAAAATCAGTTTTCACTCACAGCATAAAAGGCTATGACTCTCCTCCTCCTCCTCCTCCTCCTCCTCCTCCTCTCCATCATCTTCATCTTACTCGTCCTCATCTGCTTCTTCTCATTCGCCTCACACTTAATATAATCATCAGCATTATTATATTCTGCGAAGGAAAAAATACAGCAGAATTGCTTGAGACGCGAGAGAGAGAGAGAGAGAGAGAGAGAGAGAGAGAGAGAGAGAGAGAGAGAGAGAGAGAGAGAGAGAGAGGAATCCTCCATAAATCTTGAATAAATGGTAAAAAATTATTATTTTTTTAGTGAATCCATGAATAACAGTGCAACTGATAAGTGCCATTTCTTTATATAAATTGTTATAGCCTCGCCTTCAAGGGATTCAAATTCTCCCTCCCCCTCCTTTCTCTCTCTCTCTCTCTCTCTCTCTCTCTCTCTCTCTCTCTCTCTCTCTCTCTCTCTCTCTCAGGCATGAAGAGAGAGAGAGAGAGAGAGAAGAGAAAGCTTCCATAAATCTTGAATAAATGGTAAAAAAATGTGATTTCTCTATATAAATTGTTATAGCCTCACCTTCAAGGGATTCAAATTCTCCCACCTCTCTCTCTCTCTCTCTCTCTCTCTCTCTCTCTCTCTCTCTCTCTCTCTCTCTCTCTCTCTCTCTCTCTCAGGCATGCATATAAACTTGCAGCAAGTTTGTCTTCCTTGCAAGTCAGTCTGCTTGCATATCCATCTCAGTCTCTCTAATTGAAACAGCCCAATCCTAAGGATGAGTTCAATACTAGATTACAAGATATCCTTCAAAGTGTCTAACACGATCTGACAGAACAATTTAAATCAAGGGAGGTTTTTAGTTCATCAGTCTTCGAGCTCATCTTTCATGGGCAAGCATCGCTCTCGTCATGAACAAGGTTTTGGATTTTCATGGCCGTGGTGCAAAAAAAAAAAAAAAAAAAAAAAAAAAAAAAACAATAAAATAAAATAAAAAATAAAATTTAAACAATGTTCATACTTGGCCAAAAAATTAATATATGATAAACATTATCATCATTTTATATACTTGACGATCATTTATTTTTATTTAGTTATTTTTTGCAACACGGCCATGGTGCATAAAAAAAATTATTGTCAAGTACATATTAATGAAAATGTTTACGTATAGCATATTTGGCCAAGCATGAATACTGTTCAGTAATGTGTTTAAAGTTAAACCTACAGGATAAATAAAGTTAGAGTCACAAGGTATGGAGATTATATTGACTTTATAAAAGAAATATACATATGTGATTCTTTTGATCGTTGCCAGTACAAATTTATTCTCTTCCTAACATCTTGTGCTTTCCTAAAGACCAACATCATTTTTCTGAAAGACACATAAATGGCTTTCAGTCTTTCCACTCTTAGCATATATTTTCGACGTAGGGTGCTAACTGTATATATCTGAATTGCAACATCAGAAGCGTTTGTCATCAATCCTCTCTTCTTTGCTATTGATAACTCCGTCCTCCAATTTGTTCCTTATTCCTTTATATAGGGAGTTGGTCTTTACCTATTTCTCGTTTCTGTTGTTTGCTCGGCCCGTTAATTGGTCACCTTACACAAATCACGTTGTTTCTGCCTTAACGATGTCTTTCTTTGTTTCCACCCACTGAAATCAAACAGTTCTCTCTCTCTCTCTCTCTCTCTCTCTCTCTCTCTCTCTCTCTCTCTCTCTCTCTCTCTCTCTCTCTCGGCTAACAACTACTCATTAGCAGCCTTATTCCATCACCGTCAGTTGTTCAGCCTGATTCATTACCCGGCTGTTCGTAACTCTTCTTCTTTCCCAGTGGGTCCTGTTCTTTCCAGGCCTGTTATCCTCATTTTCCAACTCCTGCGTGTCATCCATCTTTTCTATCCTGCCATCGCTGATGGAATGCATCCTCATTTGCCTGAAGATGTCTCTCTCTCTCCCTCTCTCACTCCCTCCTCTCTCTGGTTTCCTTCAGATAGATTTGTAATGCTTTCCAATCTTCATACATAATGGAGTTATCTCGCGTCGGACCGATTTCAGCATTTCCACGAACAGAACCTTGGTCTTGTTTTTCGGAATTTTTCCCGAGTGATTTTTCTTCCTTCCCGGAGGGCCGTTTTCATAAATGGGCTATGACCACTTTTACGAAAATAGTCAATTATATTTCTTTCCGGTGCATTATTCGAATAAGGTGTCTTTTTTTTTTTTCTTTTACCCCTGGTCAGTTGATTGGATGATAGTTCTCGCTTACATGTACAAAAATTCTGCATATCTTGCACATTTTTAGTTTTCTGTAAAAGAAAACTACTGCGCCGGCTTTGTCTGTCCGTCCGCACTTTTTTCTGTCCGCACTTTTTCTGTCCGCCCTCATGTCTTAAAAACTACCGAGGCTAGAGGGCTGCAAATTGGTATGCTGATCATCCAGCCTCCAATCATCAAACATAACAAAATGCAGCCCTCTAGCCTCAGTAGTTTTTATTTTATATAAGGCTGAAGTTACCCATAATCGTGCGTCTGGCACCGCAACAACACAGGCCACCACGGCCGGCTGAGAGTTTCATGGGCCGCGGCTCATACAGAATTATACCGAGACCACCGAAAGACAGGTCTATTTTCGGCGGCCTTGATTATACGCTGTACAGAAAACACGACTGCGCCGAAGAAACTTCGTAGCATTTTTTACATGTTACACATAATCTCACTAACCTGTTACTGCTACGAGAGAGAGAGAGAGAGAGAGAGAGAGAGAGAGAGAGAGAGAGAGAGAGAGAGAGAGAGAGAGAGTTAAATGGCCCCCTCCTAATTTCATCACTTGGTCATTTTCCATCCTGATTCTCCTTCTTCGATCCTTACAACCATTAAGCTCAAAGCTCCACCCTCTGCTCTGGAGCCTCCGCCATGGCCAGCATATATGATTGCATCCACTAATAGGTAGCGTTGATGTGATCCGAATTATCTTACGGGTCGGGGAAGAAGAAGAGGAGGAGGAGGAGGAGGAGGAGGAGGAGGAGGAGGAGGAGGAGGAGGAGGAGGAGGAAGAGGAGGAGGAGGAGGAGGAGGAGAATGCGAAGTAGTTGGGGAAGAAGAAGAAGAAGAAGAAGAAGAAGAAAGGAGGAGGAAGGAGGAGGAAGAGGAGGAGGAAGGAGGAGGAGGAGGAGGAAGTTGGGGAAGAAGAAGAAGAAGAAGACGACGAAGAAGTAGGAGTAGGAGGAGGAGGAGGAGGAGGAGGAGAGGAAGGAGGAGGAGAAGGAGGAGGAGGAGAAGAAGGAGGAGGAAGGAGGAGGAGGAGAAGAAGAAAAAGAGAAGAAGAAAAAGAAGAGACGACGAACGAGGAGGAGGAGGAGAAGAAGAAGAAGAAGAAGGAAGAGGACGCAGCAGAAGAAGAAGAAGGAGTACAAGAAGAAGAAGAAGAGTTTGTTTGTTACCTCCTCATCTGCTGCAGTTGATCGATTACTCGGCAACCCCTGATAGCGCGTGACGAAAAACATATTATTGCGGGCTAATACCGACTACCAACTGCATACGACTCCGCTAGAGTTACGCTACCCTCGCGTTTTCCCGCGACTCGCAACGGTCAGATCAGCCCGGGAATGACGTTTAGCGCTTTCTGATGTATATATAGGCGTTCGCACGCCGTTTTTGCAAATTAGCCTAATCTTTACGACTCGTTCTCTCCGCTGAATACTAAGTCGAAATTTATCGCCTCGGCATTAGCAGCCGGCGCCGAGAGCGGCCGAGATGAATAACGAAGTAATAAATGCAGAATGTGGTGGGGCTCGAAAGCTTCCCCAAAATGTTTCCCGAAAAAGTCAAAAGCGATCAGAGAGTGGTCGAAAACTCAGCGGATAACTGCTGAGTACGAGCACTCCTTAATTGACAGCAGAAAGCTGAAGATATAATTGATAAAAAAGGAGCAAATTTTGTCGAATGCCGAGACAACATTCCGGCAATTAAGTTTAGATAATGGTAT
>NC_089755.1:55744297-55749297 GCF_040412425.1 Macrobrachium rosenbergii | reverse complement strand
AGTTTTTAACGTAAGAAAAAATGAAACAACATATTTTGATGAAGTGAATACTTCCCATCTCTGTTAAAGACAAGCATGGTAATATGAACGAGAGAGAGAGAGAGAGAGAGAGAGAGAGAGAGAGAGAGAGAGAGAGAGAGAGAGAGAGAGAGAATCTTTTTCTTTTAAATGACAAAAAGAAAAACGGCCAGAACGACCTGCCTTTCTACTCATCATTCAGTCACGTGCCAAACGTCAGCCCCCCGAAAAAAAAACAGCCAATCGGCGGAGTAGGAGGAATGAGGAATCTCTGCTGCCGCCGTCTCTTTAATGACCTCAAAAGTGAGGTCACAGCTACGGCAAGACTTTATGATGATTGCCTAAAAAGTGTTTCAAAACTGTCGCGATCTTCAGAAGTAAGAGGAAAGGATTAGCGAAGTAGTTTATGGGACTCGCGTCCTCCTGGATTATAGCGGCGTCCATTAGTGAGACAATAATTCTGAGTGCAGTGGTTTTCAAAAGTAATGATCAGTTTACTCGGTCGAACCAGTAACGACAATCCTTTATGTAAACGCTCTTATATAAAAGAGGATCTGATAAAAGGCGATTTTATGAACCTCATTCAGTGCGGGAGAGATCTTAGAAAGCAAAGTTTTATGACCTAATGCATTTGGTGAGAATCGGGTGGTGGCACCGTTTTTGAGGTGTAAACACACACAACACACACACACACACACACACACACACACATATATATATATATATATATATATATATATATATATATATATATATATATATATATAACAGCCAAAGAGAGACGATGTCTGCAACATCTCCGTCGATCATGACTGTACTAAGGGCCTAAGTGCCTTACTTGATTGTCAAATTCAACTACGAATAAAGAACGAAAACAAAAATATCCGAATCCTTAAGAGCCTTCGACCCTAGGTCACAAAAGAACTAATTCTTTGCGTACTCAAAGACATGAAGAAGCGCAAAGAACAAATAGAACGCCGAGATAGCTGTAGAATGTCAAGAAAAAAAAAAAAATCAGATTTTAATCCTTACCTAAAACCCTTAATGACTGCGGTCCTCATAAAATGATATACGTCATTGTAACTTCCACCTGAAAACTGCAACTGCACCCAACTCGGTGTTTGCAACGAAAGTTGAGCAAATTGTGAGGAAGCGGAGGCCCTACAAAGACCTGGCCCAGGAACAACAATTAGAATAAAAACCGCAGTGAAAGAGATTGAAGACCGTCCCCCGTGCATACACTCATGATTACACTGATGAGTCGGGATATTCACGTACCCTGGGCGTCCGGGCACCTGGTGGGCCACGGGCTCGTGAAGGCTTGACCCCGAATGTCCTTTACGCAAAGCTTGAACCCTAAGCTAACGTCGAAGAAGGTTCTCTGGCTATATCTTATTTGCGAGGTTCATGGGGGTTTTGTACGGAATATTCATAAAGCTTGATAGGTGAGAATTATTATTATTATTATTATTATTATTATTATTATTATTATTATTATTATTATTATTATTATTATTATTTTTTTTTGTGGGGGGTCTACCACAGTCATCCTTTTCAACTGGGTGGTTTTTACAGTGTGGGAGGGGTTCTGGATTGCATCCTGCCTCCTTGGGAGTCCATCACTTTTCTCACTATGTACGCTGTTTCCAGTAGCACACTTTCCTGCATGAGTCCTGCAGCTACTTCGGCATCTACTCTTTCCAGATTCCTTTTCAGGGATCTTGGGATCGTGCCTAGTGTTCCTAAGATTATGGGTACAATTTTCACTGGCATATTCCATATCCTTCTCATTTCGATTTTCAGGTCTTGATGCTTATCAATTTTTTCTCTTTCTTTCTCATCTACTCTGGTGTCCCATGGTATTGCGATATCAATGAGTGATACTTTCTTCTTGATTTTGTCAATCAACGTCACGTCTGGTCTATTTGCACGTACTTATTATTACTATTATTATTATTATTATTATTATTATTATTATTATTATTATTATTATTATTATTATTTTGAGTACCCATACCGTCTAAAATGACGATAGTTTAGGAAGGTCGAGAAGGCAAGTTAATACTCTATGGAAACTGCGTATTTTCTGCGTATTCTCAAGAAACTCAGAGAAAATATGCCTTTTTTTTCTGCACACTTATAATAGCTGTGAGTGATGAGAAAGGCTGGTCCCGGGATGGACGACGGCCAATCTAAACCACGAGTTCAATTCTCTTAGATTGTCGATATTATACACAGGAAAATATATGAATACACTTATATCATTAATGCTGTCACTTTTAAAACAGTCACATATCTCTTTCAAACGTGAGTTGCAAAACAACTGGAACGCTTAATTAAAGAAGTTGAACAGCCTACTGTGGGAAGACACCGAAATGAACGCATGAAATCTTTGGTAGTGCTGTCTACAGTGCGCCACGCAGCGAACGCTGAAAGTGGTACACTACCTTTCAGGCTACGTAACCAAACGAAAAAGACAATAATTGATGTCTGGAAGCCACAATAAAAGAGATTAACAACATCAGTAAATCTGAGGAAAAATTGAAAAGACTCTCTCTCTCTCAGGATACGTCAAGGGCTTAAAATGCAAGCAATGACTTTGAAAACAGAAAGAAGAAGAAGTACAAGCCATTTAATCGAAGAATGATGTTCCCTTTAACTGCACACCAGAAGGCAAAGGTTCCTGACTTACAGGAGATTTTCATCTCAAAGAGACGAATATTCTCGGACAGAATGTTTGAGACTCTTACGCATTCGTCGATCTCCAGCTGGTCGAGAGGGAACAAAAAATCCATTAAATTTTGTTGGCAATGCTAATGCAAACACGCATTCAGCGAGGTCATAGGTATTTCCTAATTCAAAGAAATTACAAATTAGAGTGGGGCTCTGATGTACAATTTCTGTAGTTACAATATTTCAGTTTTTGTCTGCCTGATTTTGTAATCATTCGTAAAGGAATAATGATGATATAAGAATATTCCCAGGGAAGTTTAATTGTTAATGCATGCGACTGGAATATGGAAGATTATGGAGTATACCAGTTTTTTGTTGATTTATATTAAGTGAAATGGACTTTGGCGTATACCTAAATGTGAAAACTTTAAGATAAAAGTTGTACATTAACACTATTTTATTTTCAGAATAGCAACTTTTATTTACATTCGCGGTTACACGGCGTTAATAAATGAAGAATCAGAATGCTTGAAATATAAAAAAAAACGTATATAAGACAGAAATACGAAAATAATGAACACAAAGGATTTTTACAAATTCGATCTGTGTTTAAGGAAGACTTCCCCGTAGGGAGGGTAGTGCCGTCAGCGCACCTCAAGCGGTTCACTGTAGGCAAAACTTAAAGATTCTTTGCAGCGTCCCATCGGCTCCTAGCTGCAACCCCTTTCGTTCCGTTTACCGTACCTCCTTTCATATTCTCTTTCTTCCATCTTACTTTCCTCAACCCTCTGCTAAAAATTGATTCATAGGGCAACTGCTTTGAGGTTTTCCTCCCGTTACACCTTTCAAACCTTTTACTGTCAATTTCCGTTTCAGCGCTGGATGACCTCATAGGTCCCAGTGCTTGGCCTTTGGCCTAAATTCTATATCCAATTCAATAAGGAAGACTACAAACACACAAGGCCTGTGTGTAAAGAATAATATAAATACACAAGATCTGTATAAGGAAGACTATAAATACACAATACCTTTTTATAAAGAATATAAATACACAAGATCTGTGTACACAGGACACAAATACACAAGATCTGTGTAGAACGAAGAGCACAAACACACAAGATCTCACAAAAAAGCCACACCCGTAAACTTTTGGGCAATTTTAACTAAAACTCTTGTCAGTCTTCTTCTCTCGGAGTGCATAATTACGGAGCAAATTGAGGTGGCTGACCATATAATGGCCGTAACTCGTTTTTATAAACCAGTCTCTCTCTATCTGCTAGATTTGAGTGTGTATAAATGGTCCCTTAATGGAAAAAAATTTTCCGAGATCTCGGTGCAGTGCCGAGGAGCTAAAACAGTAATTAGCGTGAGGTGATTCCTTTGCATTACTCTTGCAAATGTTAATACTGTTTCATCCCAGAAATTCGCAAGATATATTTAATCGAGAACTATTCAGCTTAAAAGATCGTATTTGCTCTTTCTTGGTGGTATATTACTTAATCACGTTACATTACTTATCGTATTTGACACAAGGTATATCCCATACCTTCATCCCGTAATTTCATAAGATATATTTGATTACGTTATAGGAACAGGAATGTCGAATTTAGGCCGATGGCCAAGCGCTGGGTCCTGTGAGGTCATTCAGCGCTGATACGGAAACTGACAGTAAAAAGGTTTGAAAGGTGTAACAGGAGGAAAACCTCGTAGTTGCACTATGAATCAATTGTTAGGAGAGGGTGGAAAGTAAGATGGAAGAAAGAAAATATGATCGGAGGTACAGTAAAAAAAAAGAATGAAAGGGGTTGCAGCTAGGGGCCGAAGGGACGTTCCAAAGAACCTTAAGTAATGCCTACAGTGCACCACGTGGTGCACTGACGGCACTACCCCCATACGGGGTTAATTTCATAAGATATATTTGACCAAGAATTAGGCAGGATAAAAGACCAATCCCCAACTGTGCTTGGCTTCCGCTAATGCTAAGGATTCCATTTGTAGATCAAATTTCTTTATCATATTCAGTTTTCCTCTTTCATTGGCAAGTAGTGAAAATACAAAGCTTTATCAGATTGTTTTGACTAATCAAATCATATAAAAGCTTTAAAACTCGTGATCGCGTCAATTATTTCTCAAAACACAAAGCTTTCGAACTTGCGATCACAATAATTGTTTTGACTGATCAAAATACAACAAGCTTTCAAACTTGCTACCATGACAATTATTTTGACTAGTCAAAATATAAACAAGTAAAAAATGTGCCGAAGTTTCTTCAGCGCAAGCGAGTTTTCTGTACAGCGTGTAATGCTAGA
>NC_089755.1:55719297-55741797 GCF_040412425.1 Macrobrachium rosenbergii | reverse complement strand
ATGGAATATATGTAGTGGGAATAAGCACATGGAATATATGCATTGGAATAAGCACATGGTGTAGGAATAAGCACATGGAATATATGCAGTGGGAATAAGCACATGGAATATATGGAAGCACATGGAATATATGCAGTGGGAATAAGCGCATGGAATATGTGCAGTGGGAATAAGCGCATGGAATATGTGCAGTGGGAATAAGCGCATGGAATATGTGCAGTGGGAATAAGCGCATGGAATATGTGCAGTGGGAATAAGCGCATGGAATATATGCAGTGGGAATAAGCACATGGAAAATATGCACTGGGAATAAGCACATGGAATATATGAAGTGGGAATAAGCACATGGAATATGTGCAGTGGGAATAAGCGCATGGAATATGTGCAGTGGGAATAAGCGCATGGAATATGTGCAGTGGGAATAAGCGCATGGAATATGTGCAGTGGGAATAAACACATGGAATATGCAATGGGAATAAGCACATGGGAATATATGAAGTGGAATAAGCACATGGAATATGTGCAGTGGGAATAAGCGCATGGAATATGTGCAGTGGGAATAAGCGGATGGAATATGTGCAGTGGGAATAAGCACATGGAAAATATGCAATGGGAATAAGCACATGGAATATATGAAGTGGGAATAAGCACATGGAATATATGCAGTGGGAGTAAGCACATGGAATGCATTTGAAGAGTTAACAAAAATTTTCATTTACAATGCATAAAAACGCAAGTTGATTCCGCTTGAGTAAACAGGTTTCTATAACTAGCTTTTGAATATACGCTGATGCATCTGGATAACAAATAATAACAAGCTTTTGAATACGTAATGAATGTGGACAACAAATATACCCTTCGGCAAATCCTTCACGAAAAAAAACTAACGCGAATCTTTCCGTTTCCACTTCAAACGATTTTCCAGGACCTGACAATCGTTGCCCCTCCTTTGGCAATTCCCCACGAGCCGTACCTGAAATGAACTGATAAACTGCGTTTGCATATGGTTTGAATATTCAGCGGCTGCGAGCGAGAGAGACACTGTGGCTAACAAACAGACTAACCAGGGCCAGCCTGATCAGTATTCAAGCTAAGCAGCGCAGATAATAGAAATTTGTCTAGTGGGGCCTGCTAATAACAATGCGAGAGACCTGACGAATTATCATTCCGCGCGGAGGGTCGGCGGGGACTTTGCAAGCATGATTTGTTTGTTCAATTATCTTCGGGAGGAAGTTGTCAACGGAATTTATCTGCAGCGCAGCGGCGGCGGGTAATCGATTGCAGAGACGAACGAAAATAATCGGGAGAGTCGTATCTCGCATGCGAAAGGCGCCAAGGCCATGTTTAACATGTCGACCACCTTTCGAGCTCCTCGATAAAACGAAGATTATTGGCATCGCTCGAGGAGAGCCTCTGTGTCTGTGCGAGTGTGTGTGTGTGTGTACTTGTGCGTGTGTGCCTTTGGCTGCTCAAACAAACAGCGGCCGTCTTGGTAAAACAAACACGAGTCCGCCGCCTCATTAGCTTTCAGTAATCCTTCATAACCACGACGATTAGGCTGACGTTGACATTATTTATAGTTATTCTGCTGAATATGTGAATGAAGGCTAGGAGTTTTTTTTCCTTTGCTGTGGGATGTTCTTATCTAAATGTCGTCAGAAGTAGCTTTTTTTAAATAAATAAATAAAGTAGTAGGGGAAAATAAAAATGAAATGATTAGGAAATTATATACATTCATTATGTGAGATTGAGGTTAATACTGAAGTTTTCTAACCGCATATTTAGTTATAGACTAACATCTTTCAGTGCCACACTCCAAGGCCTGACTGTTGTGTGTGTGTTCTGTATATATATATATATATATATATATATATATATATATATATATATATATATATATATATATATATATATATATATATATATATATATATATATATATATGTATACATGGTCGAAAAGGATTTCATTTTGACGACATCTTGCAATCGATAGCTATTTGTTTCACAACATCAAATCCCACTTAATGCGGGGATGGTTCTGCAGCATTGCTGTGCATTACCGAGAGAGAGAGAGAGAGAGAGAGAGAGAGAGAGACTGAGAGAGAGAGAGAGAGAGAGAGAGAGAGATGTAAAAACCTTGAAATCAGTAGCAGTAGCACTATTAGTACAGAGAGAGAGAGAGAGAGAGAGAGAGAGAGAGAGAGAGTCCGATAACCTTAAAATCAGCAGCAGTAATACAGTACCTGGCATGCCCATTATACCAATACCGCGGGATATAAAAGAAGAATTTTAAGTGACTCCATCACTGATAACTTGCTTTTTACCAGTCCCACTTGACTCTCCACTCGAGAATCAATTTACATACCGGTTATAACAACTGGAAAATCGCATACCTTCATACTTTAATCTTTTTTTATTCTCCATCTCGTTTTCTGCCCAACTGTCAAACAGTCAGTTTCTGTCTGTAGAGAGAGAGAATTCTTCCTTGAAGTTGTGAAAATGCTACGATCAAGGGAAGACAAGATCGAAGCGCTTTCTCCAAATGGCAATTGTCATTCTGAGACATTTAGTTACTTTTTTTGGGCAAATTGTCGAATATGCATTTTTTCCCCAATTTTTCAATTTATCTGCATCGGTGTGATTTTGTCGCTGACCTCCTGTTTCCGCTAATATCAAGCGTGTCTCTCTCACCATACATCTTGGATGGAGAGTCAGATTTGCTATGACAAGAAGTTGATAAAATCACCGTCGATGCAGATAACTCAAAAATTTGAAAAAATGCAGCTGTATATCCTTTCAAACATATACATAACGTTTAAGTATACATGCCTGAGCGTATTAGTTATTTGAAAAGGGCCTAGATATCTTAAGATATCAGCGTTTATCAGTATATGTAGAATAACCTGGCCTTATATCAGCACAGGCTCTTGGTCCAGAAAAAAATTGGGGGATTATCTTAAAAGCAATCTTGAGTTAATTTTAAGAGAAGCAAAATGTATAAATCATTTTAGTTAAGGTCTGTCTGTTAATTTTCGCAAAATTGGGCAAATTCAGCATCGATAACAACTGCTTTGACTTCAAGTTATGAAAATGAAAAGATAAATAAAAAAAACATACACATGAATAAAATGATAACGCCCATTACTATAAAATAAGTAACAAAATATGTGAATAAATTTATTAATGCCCATTATTATAAAATAACAAAATATATGAATAAATTTATTAATGCCCATTATTATAAAAAATAACAAAATATATGAATAAATTTAATTAACGCCCATTATTATAAAAAAGTAAAAAAATATATGAATAAATTTAATAATGCCATTATAAAAAAGGTAGCAAAACATATGAATAAATTTATTAACACCCATTATTACAAAAAAGTAAAAAAATATATGAATAAATTTATTAACGCCCATTATAATAAATAAGTACAACAATATGTGAATAAATCTATTAATACCCAATATTCTGAATCCTGTTGATGCGCGCATTAGCCACCGTGAGATGAAACAACAAATAACTCATTCTAATACAAAAATACATTAAATCTTTTTCTTATGAGGATATTAGAATGTCTGTGATGTAGCAGACGTCCGCAGATACTTCATATTCACGTAGCAGGTCTCATTCGACATGATTTTAGAATCGTAGTTTATATTTTACAAGTGTCATGCTCAGTGACGGATGGGCAGAATGATACTCGCTCTCTCCTGAGAGAGAGAGAGAGAGAGAGAGAGAGAGAGAGAGAGAGAGAGAGAGAGAGAGAGAGAGAGTTCTTCTCAGGTTTACCCGGAATGGACAGGGACAACTTCATGCATACCCACAATTTAAAGAGAGAGAGAGAGAGAGAGAGAGAGAGGAGAGACCAAGAAAGGGTGAGAGAGAGTTTCATGTTTACCCGGAATGGACAGGGACAACTTCATGCAGACTACAATTTAAGAGAGAGAGAGAGAGAGAGAGAGAGAGAGAGAGAGAGTTCTCAGCTTACCCGGAATGGAGAGGGACTCTTCATGCATACCCACAATTAGAGAGGGTAGAGATAATTTTCGTGCTTACCAAGAAAGGGGTGTGAGACAGTTTCATGCATACCTAGGATAAAGAGAGAGAGAGAGAGAGAGAGAGAGAGAGAGAGAGAGAGAGAGAGAGAGAGAGAGAGAGAGAAGCATTTCTCGTTTATCTAGAAAGGGAGATAAAAATTCATGCATACCAACTATAAAAACAAACTGCATATCTACAGCAGAGAAGAGAGAGAGAGAGAGAGAGAGAGAGAGAGAGAGAGAGAGAGAGAGAGAGAGAGAGAGAGAGAGAGAGAGAGAGAGAGAGAGCTATTAACGCACTGGTAACACCCACATCGAAACGGTACAAAATATTTGACGATCTCTGGAAGCACCTAATCTCTTTCTTCCTACCGATTACCTTAAGTTAACTGACATCGTGTTGCCAATTGTCACTTCCATTAGATGGTTTAGTTCGCTAATGACGATGATGATAATGAGACGCTATTAGCATTGCTTATTGAAGTGACATCTCGTATTGTCCGTCAGTTTATGGTCTGATCAATGTTGCAGTACTTGCTAAAATCGCAATAAAAGAAATAGAGGGTCAAAGTTAAATATGCATAACATATACATATATATATATATATATATATATATATATATATATATATATATATATATATATATATATATATATATATATATATATATATATATATATATATATATATATATATATATATATATATATATATATATATATATGAAGATAAAAGGCCCCCTAAAACACTATTTAAACGTTGCAGCCATATATTTTGAGCACTTCCTTCTGTGCCCCTGTTCACTGGTAAAATATGGATACATGATGTCTTACAAGAGTATTTATACAAAGCATATTTAGGTGTGGCAGTAAATATACTCTTATAACACATCATCTCCCCATGTTTTACCAGTGAACAGGGGCACAGAAGGAAGTGCTCGAAATATATGGTTGCAACGTTCAAATAGGGTAATTCTAAGCCGGCTGTCCGCGGTGACGTAGCCTATGGCAATTGACATTTTCCTATGTTATTTTACTTGCTGAACAAAAATTTAAAATAATATTTTGACGGTCGGCTGTAACTAAAATGTAATTGACCTTTGAAGGCTACACGATGGTACCAACGGGTCCCCTGCCCCGACCTATACAGTTCAAAGGTAAATTACAGTTTAGCTACAGCCAGCCGGCAAAATATTACCTTAAACTCTTGTAAAACAAGTAAAATAACAGAAAAACGTCAACTGCCATAGTCTGGTTGGGGCAAAGAAACGTAAACGGCAAAATATTACCATTTCTGCTTTCAGTTTGGGAGTGGCGGTTATCTGTATTTTGAATGATTCTTGGCAAGCTCGTATGTTCTGGCAAGCGGTAATGTACTTTAAATTCTTGTAAAGCAAGTAAAATAACATAAAAAAACATCAATTGCCACAGTTTAGCTCACCGTGGAACACCGGCTTAGAATACTCTCTCAGTTGGACTGCTGGAGGCATCGCTGCGTGATTGGCTCGCCTGTAAAACCGCGCATGCATGATAGGGCCTGGAAATCAGCAGTAATAGTAATGCATGAAAAGTGCCTTTGGAATGGCTCCCTCCCTCCATTCATTTGCCCCTTTTTTTATGCTTGTTTTTTGTGTTCCAAATGACATATGTAACAGGAAACACAACAATAAGGCGTACAAACCTTTTCCCAAGTTATTTACCCCACCCAAAACCTCAAATCCCCAATGAGTCCCCCTTACCTTTAGCTATTCTCAAAAGTGTTTTCCCTACTCAAAACCCGATTCCCAACGGGTCCCCCTTACCGTCGGCTACATTTCTAAGGTAAATTACAGCTCAATTACATTTGGCCGCCAAAATATTACCTTGAATTCTTGTTCAGCAGGTAAAGTTCTATAGAAAAACGTCAACTGCCATAGCCTAGCTCACCGCGGACAGCCGGCTTAGATCTACCATATATTTATTTATATATATATATATATATATATATATATATATATATATATATATATATATATATATATATATATATAATATATATATATATATATATATATATATATATATATATATATATATATATATATATATATATATATATATTATATTATATATATAAAATATATATATATATATATATATATATATATATGTATAATATATACTATATATATTGTATATATATAATATATATATACATTTATCATATCAGTGCAAATTTTTTCATAACAAAAAATCACTAATATATACTATCAATATAATGTTTTCTCCATAACCTATAAAAAATAGTATATGCTACCTATAAAAAATAGTAGGCTATATGCTATCAGCGCGAAATTTTGTTCATGAATTATAAAAACAAACTCCATAATGAGGTTAGGCTAGGGCGTGGCATAGGAAAGGTTTGTTCCCCATCGTTTTATACTCGCCCTAAAGTTTTCTTCATAACCTATAAAAATATATGCTATCAGTATAAATGTTCTACATAGCCTATATGCGCTACCACTGTACATGTTATCCGTTCAGACACTGGAGAGGCAAATAAACAAACACATACGGACAAAGTAAACAAACGCTGAACAACCTAGCCTACACAAGTCACGAGTCAGACGACGACTCACCGCAGTAATATAAAGCTTTGTGGTCTTACACATTATAATATTATGAAAAATAGTATCAACCAATGAGAACATCACTAATTTGCATATCACTAATACAGGAAAACAAATTCCTTACCTCGACATGGGCGTTCGGGTGTTGTTGCTATCCCAGGCGAGACGACGATTCCCGTTTGCTTCGTCCCTCGCTTGTAACAAACTTACGAGACGTAATTGTTCAAATTTCTCCCTTATAAGGACGGGATTTCTCTTGCTTACGGCAATGGAATTGCGCGAATGCACTCACTACACGATAAGAAAATCCGAAAAGGAAATGCGTCACAAAGCACTACGACACCGAATGAACCAGAACCACACACAAATCGAGATGGTTTATTGGTAAAACCCGACGCTCTGTTTGGAACCGTTACCTACTTATATAATTTCACATTTCCGAAAATACGCAGTAAAAATATGTCAATAAACATAAAGTATTATATGTATACTGGCTTGCATGGTACATCTGTGATACGACTATAACGAGTTCAAAATATCGAGATACATAGATATATATTTACTTTGATTTGTTTTTTTTTTTTAGAGAGAACGAACAAGCTCTTATCGTAGAAGATGGGTAGTTTTAGTAGGATACTTAAGTAAATTTTCAATTTTCTGATATCCATAATTGGCAAGTCATATGGACAGTGTACAACAATTTGTCAATGTCGCTCACAGGGCGATATCGCAGGGGGATATCGAGATACACAGATACATATTTACTCTGATATTATATTATTTTTTTTTTTTTTGAGAGAGAGAGCCAGTTTTTATCGTAGATAATGTGTATCCCAGTAGGAAAGTAAAGGATATTTCTCACTTCTACTTAAATAGTCATACAGAAATTTTACGACAATTTTTCTCTCAATGCAGCTCAAATGCCGGTAAACGCGGTGAACAAAAAAAAAAAAAAAATCCACTTAAAAAATCTCTTTTAGCAATAATATTTCAAGACATGTTTATTTAGACATATACCAGTCCAAAACCGTAAAAAAACTAAAAATCGATAATTCCCCAAAATTCGGCGATCACCACCTTACCACCTAACCAAGAGATGGACAATCGAACGACTTACTTTCAGTCTACCTTGCCACTCCCCGCCCACTCCCCCCCCACCCCCTCCCGAGTAGCGTTTGTTCTTTCTCCCTCCTCTGGAAAGACCAAATGAAAAAAAAAAAGAAGCTTTGTGGGAAACACTGCAAAAGAAAATAAGTGGACGGCGAACCAGTGTGTGTGTGTGTGTGTGTGTGTGTGTGTGTGTGACGAAATTTGAAAGTAAAAGCACGAACGAATAAGTAAACGGAGCCTTGAGAGGTCTACGGTAAATCAATCAGCTGGGTAAGAAAAGGTTGCGGAGGTTGAATACCCTCCTATATTCTCGGCAATGCTTTTATCTATGGGCACACGGGGCTAATGGCATGCATGTATGCGACTCTGTTTGTAAGCGTAAAGAGGTCTCTCTGAGAAATAAATCACAGGTATTAGTGGCGTGAATCGTTTGAAGTTTTTTACTTGATTTATTTTTTTAAAAAAGATTATTTGTAGTTCTTTATATATAAATACGTTTACAAGGGCGTGTTTTCAGTGCTGTTATGTGGCGAAGTATTGAAGTTTTAAGTTTTGTATTTGATTTATTTAAAAAAAAAAGATATTTTTTGTATATCTTTATATATTAATATATTTACAAACCTGTGTTCAGTGCTGTTATGTGGCGAAGTCTTGCCGTTTTAATTTTTGTACTTGATTTATTTTTGGCAAGAGTGTATTCATTTCTATATACATTAATCTATTTACACGCATGTGTGTTCAATGCTGTCATGTGACGAAGTATTTTATTTGATGAGTTTGTTTTGTATGTTTTAAAACAGCGTATATAATGCTACCAACTGGAAATCACTTGTAATTCACCCAGTCAGTGCATACATTTCTATATATAAATATATATATATATATATATATATATATATATATATATATATATATATATATATATATATATATATATATATATATATTTACACCTCGTGTGTTCAGTGCTGTCATGTGACGAAGAATTTCATTTGACGAGTTTGCTGTGTATGCTTGAAAACAGCGTACATAACGCTAGCAACCACAGTCCGCAGGTAATTTCCCCACTGGACTGACCAGGCCTCGCGTTCCTCCCCCTTTCATCCCGGCTGGAATGCACACAGGCGGGAGCTGATGCTCTCTTTGCAAAGGGAACGACTTTTATAAATCATTTTACGACGCCACGAAAAATACCCCGACGGTCTGTGTACCGGACGAGACCTTTTGTTCGACCTGGTCAAACACGGTCTTTTCTCTCGTCAGGTGGCCCCGCCAAGGTCTTTTCTCCACCTTCCCCCTTTCTTCAGTGGTATCCTAGTGTCATGTGGACCATTCGGTGCAATAATGATCCTCTTTGCTTCCTTCTCTGTCGCCTATGCCCAAGGATGAGTAAAAAAAAAAAGTAATTTTGGTCCCCTTCCGTCCTGTGATTTAATCCCCAAATTTCAAGGATGAGTAAAAAAAAAAAGTAATTTTGGTCATTATGTCTTCCGTCACTGTGATTTAATCTCCAGCTTCAAATTCTGTCACAATAGTCCCATTGTTTATCATTTAAATTAAAATCAGTAATGGTTTTACAGTTCCCGAGGATAGGTAAAAAATGGTAATTTTGATCATTATGTGTTCCGTCACTGTAATCTAATCTCCAGCTTCAAATTCTGTCACAAAAGTCTTATTGTTTATCATTTAAAATTAAAATCAGTAATGGTTTTACAGTTCCCGAGGATAGGTAAAAAATGGTAATTTTGATCATTATGTCTTCCGTCACTGTGATCTAATCTCCAGCTTCAAATTCTGTCACAAAAGTCCCACTGTTTATCATTTAAAATTAAAATCAGTAATGGTTTTACAGTTTCCGAGGATAACTAAAAAATGGTAATTTTGATCATTATGTCTTCCGTCACTGTGATCTAATTTCCTGCTTCAAATTCTGTCACAAAAGTCCCACTGTTTATCATTTAAAATTAAAATCAGTAATGGTTTTACAGTTCTGTCCGTCTTATTGGATAACTAAAAAATGGTCATTTTGATCATTATGTCTTCCGTCACTGTGATCTAATCTCCAGCTTCAAATTCTGTCACAAAAGTCTTATTGTTTATCATTTAAAATTAAAATCAGTAATGGTTTTACAGTTTCCTGATTTATTCCCTTAAGGACGAAAACTTTCTAGTTATATCTCTGTTTTTATCTGCTGCTTTCTCCTGCAAGCAAGAACTCACGAGAGCCTTTGAAAAAAAACACAATAAAAGCAACATATGCGATACTAAATTTAGATAAAAAAATAAATTATTCAGTGCGCCAATCAACGACTTTATTTGCTTTGATTTTTAACAATTTTTCACATATCGAAATCACAGTCCCTAATCTAATTAACCTACAGAAAATAAACAAAGAACAATCCAGTCCATAATTTACTGAACCTACAGATTGCTACAAGGTCACGGAAAATTCATTTTTGAAATCAAATGTACAATTTGAAAGCCATTAGAGATATAGGTATGTTATAGTCTACTGGAAGAACTAATGGACAAAACTACCTGGATCATGAAAATATAATCTTATCTGATTTTCAGTTACAGCTAGTTTCAGATTCGAGTTGAAAGAAGGTCGCGTGAGTTGTAATATGCTAATATAGACACAACGTTTAATGAGAGAAAGCCAGAATCTGGATAACCTTAGAAGTACTCATTTGTAATACAACTCTCGTACAGAGGCTCCCAGCAGTAATTTTATACCCACATTCAAGTACCGGTCCGGTAGGAAACTTGTTTTGTACTTAGGATTTTCATACGTAAGAAGGTGAAAAAAACATTATGTCAGATTCTCTTCGGAAAGGATTCTTATGTGGTCCTCATAGAAATTACTTATTTATCTATATCAAATGTCATGTTATCTCACATATAAGATAATCGAGATTTTGTTATATCTCGTAAATTGTCTTCTAAATTCTATCATACAATTATCTAGTTGTCGTGACGAAGGAGTTTTCTTTATTCTTGCAAACTTATTGTAATTGTCATCTTTCTAAGATACTTTATCACACATTTTCAGCCATTCTTCCTCCTTTTTATTATTACGTTTTTCTTGATTTTTCAGTATACATTTGGGAGATGATAATATCATGCAGTGAATTGAATATAAAATAAAGAAATAAGTAGGTAAATATAAATAAATATACCATTCAAAAAGCATACACTATTTCTGCCTCGACAAATACATGCATATATATTGCAATGGAGGACAGAGAGAGAGAGAGAGAGAGAGAGAGAGAGAGAGAGAGAGAGAGAGAGAGAGAGAGGGGGAGAGAGAGAGAGAGAGAGAGAGAGAGAATAATTCACTGCATGTTTGTCTGTGTGTGTGTGAGAGAGAGAGAGAGAGAGAGAGAGAGAGAGAGAGAGAGAATAATTCACTGAATCTTTGTCTGTGTGTGTAAGTGTGTGTGTGTGAGAGAGAGAGAGAGAGAGAGAGAATAAAACACTGAATGTTTGTCTGTGAGAGAGAGAGAGAGAGAGAGAGAGGGAGAGAGAGAGAGAGAGAGAGAATAATTCACTAAATGTTTGTCTGTGTGTGTGAGTATGTTAGAGAGAGAGAGAGAGAGAGAGAGAGAGAGAGAGAGAGAGAGAGAGAGAGAGAGAGAGAGAGAATGTTTCGCTGATTGTTTGTGAACAAGAAACAACAAAAGGTAATTCAGGCATGTACAAACACAAACGAGTGTGAACACATAAAACCTTGTGCACGCCAGCACGTACACGGGAGCCCCAGGTCAAACACACGTGCTGAACACAAGGACACATTCCCACACACACACACACACACACACACATGTGTTTAGGTACGTGTGTTCACGTAACGCATCTTACTGCGTTCTCTGATTGTGGGTCGGGAATCTCCTTAGGTGAATATGCGTCTTTAACCAAAAGACAAATGAATATCAACAAGCAAAATTCAATTACTCATTAATTTAGGCTTGAAGTAATAAAGGAAAAATATCTTATTTCCAAAAACCGGTGATTATCTATAGAAATCGTAATTTAGATAACATTAGTTATCAGTAGTGTAAGCTGTAACTTACAATGCGTTTGTGTTTGATAACAATAAACTCTAAAATATGATTATTGTTATCATTGTCATAGAGATTATGCGATGGTTTCTACTTAAATCGAAGAATTTTTTAAACGACGCCATAACCTTTGTCATTATTTTGATTCGACTCAGGTTCTTGTGTGCAGAAATGACTCGTTGCAATTCTCCATTATATTTATTCACCTCGAAATTTGTCATTGAAGGGTCCCGTAAGAAGTTTTCGGAATTGAGTATCAGGTAATCTCCATTAAATGAGAATATCTTCAATTTGATGACATCCATGTCATGCTATTTCAAATAATCAAAAGTAAAAAATGCGCCGAAGTCTCTTCGGCGCAATCGAGCTTTTCTGTACAGCGTATAATCAAGGCCACCGAAAACAGATCTTTCTTTCGGTGGTCTCGGTATAATGCTGTATGAGCCGTGCCCCATGGAACTTTCAGCCACGGCCCGGTGGTGGCCTGTTCTATAGCGTTGCCAGACGCACGACCATGGCTAACTTTAACCTTAAATAAAATAAAGACTACTGAGGCTAGAGGGCTGCAATTTGGTACGGTTGATGATTGGAGGGTGGATGATCAACATACCAGTTTGCAGCCCTGTAGCCTCAGTAGGTTTTAAGATCTGGGGGGGGGGGACAGAAAAAGTGCTGACGGACAGAGCCATCTCAATAGTTTTCTTTTACAGAAAACTAATAAACACTCCGTACAATAGATTCAAAATTGAAAGAAAAATTTTACAGTAATTCTTAATTTCTTTAAATAATATAATTTAATTCCGTTCAGAAGGAACGATTTCATTTTAAGCTTCTCCTTTACTAAGAGAGAGAGAGAGAGAGAGAGAGAGAGAGAGAGAGAGAGAGAGAGAGAGAGAGAGAAATGAGCAGAAAATGGCCACTCCCTCGATTTTCCATCCCATCAACAGCATCGCATCTTGCCTTCGATGATTGATCGCATCAATCCTCTTTTGGGCTCTGATATTTTCACCTTTTTAACCGCCTACCCTTCTTCTCCTCCCATGGACTGACCTGCCCCAGGGGGATCTGACACTATAAAAAGCATTTTAAATCTCTTATACAGACACTCCCGAGTCCTCAGACAAGCTCCTCTGTGTTTCTTCATCAACCACCGGAGTGCTTTCCATCATACTTATAAAGTGGGCACAGATACCAGGAGCCCATGAATCTCTCCAGCAGTTCTTGGGCCGAAGTTCGAGTGTGCTCTAAGCTTCTTAGTTCGTCATTCAGTCATGTCTGGGCAGTTTTTTTTTAAGTTTTTTTTTTTAAGTTTTTTTTTTTTGGGGGAAAGACGAACATAGCTCCAGATTAATATGGGCATTCGTTTATAAGAGCACTTTGTTGGTATATTTGTCTGTTTAAATAATACACACACACACACACATATATATAAATATATATGTGTGTGAATAATATATATACCCCAGAGATACGTACAAAGTTTGCAGGTGGAAACAATATATTTAAAATGGAGATATATATATATATATATATATATATATATATATATATATATATATATATATATATATATATATATACACACAGTATATATATGTATGTATATATATACATACATACATACACATACACACACACAAACATTCATGCATACACAGACTAAAGTGGTATGTATATTGCGATGCATGCATTCTCAAGACGCCATAAGAAAAATCCCGCTTACTGCATCCATGCAACTGCAATTGTTTACAGATGATTGCGATAGTCAGGAGGATGCTGTTAGCTGTTACTTTCCCTCCTTGCGTCATCCTGCGTTTTTCCAGGCTACTACTTTTTATATCTTTGCTGCTATTGCAGTAACTGCTACTAATGCTGCTACTACTGCTACTACTTTCATTATTATTACTACTTTTTATTTCAGGTTTGTATTAACAGACCTTCGAGCAATGTTTTTATCAAAGATATAGTGATGACAATGTGTATATATGTATATGTGAATTATGTATGTATATATATAAATACAGTATATGTATGTATGCATATAAATATTTATGAATATATATGTATACATATATATAATATATTATTTATATATATATATTTATATTAAGAAGAAGAAGATATATATATATATATATATATATATATATATATATATATATATATATATATATATATATATATATATAGACAGAGAGAGAGAGAGAGAGAGAGAGAGAGAGAGAGAGAGAAATGGCAAAAGCACCACAGGAATCTAGACATGGACCTTTGAAAGATCATTCTTCGAAAACACCGGCCCTATGACTGTGTATTACTACTTAATACTATATCATTTTATTATGACGATGATAAGAATTGCTCTTATTATTATGGGAGGCCCGAGGTCAGTCGTAAGCTGCCGGGCATGACATGTATGATGAAAGTACCCATATACTTGTCTACCCTGAGGTCGGGCTGGTTCTTGTCGTGCAGATATTGTGCTCTATCAATTTAGAGGGTCTTGGGGGAGGTAAAAAGACTCTCTCTCTCTCTCTCTCTCTCTCGTTGTTGATAATTGTTCTGTTGGGCAAAGTTAGGATATTTGGGAATCAACTCTCTCTCTCTCTCCCTCTCTCTCTCTCTCTCTCTCTCTCTCTCTCTCTCTCTCTCTCTCTCTCTCCTTTCATGTTGATAATTTTTCTATTGGCAAAACTTTGATCTGGGATTCAACGCGCTCTCTCTTTCTCTCTCTCTCTCTCTCTCTCTGTTTGGCACAATTAGGACTTTTGGGACTCTCTCTCTCTCTCTCTTTCTCTCTCCCTCTCTCTCTCTCTCTCTCTCCTTTCTTGATGATATTTTTTCTGTTCGGCAAATTAGGACTTTTGGGAGTCAACTCTCTCTCTCTCTCTCTCTCTCTCTCTTTCTCTTTCCTTTTCATGTTGGTCAAAATATTCATGACCTCGGTAGTACACTCTTCAGATAGTCTGCGATCAATCAACCAATAAAAACCTTCATTTCTACATTTCGGAAGTAACGTTGGCGATAAAGTAGACTACATGAATTGAAGGCCTTAGCAATAGTCTTTGTAAGACCTATTGGAATACCCCATGACGTCACCCTCAAAGAAGAGGGTATGATGCTCCTCACCCTCCCCTCCCCTCCTTCCCCTCCTCTCCCCCTCCCCCAAAAGCAAAATATCAGAAACGACCCAAAATCGAGGATGATGATGCTCACCCTTCCCCCCTCACTCCTTCTCCCTCCCTCCTCCCCTCCCCCCTTCCCATACCCCCCCACCCCCCAACAAGCGAAATATCAGAAACGACCCCAGATCGTGAGACGGCCAGTGGCAGGTATCGGCGACTCGGCCATCAAAGACCCGGCAGTTAGTCGCTCTTTGGAAGACTCCTGAGCGTTTATGGGACGTCACTTTTCCCGCGGCCGCGTCAGATAAACCCTCTAATATTTCGATCTCGGCGTTCATGAGATTTCACTTCGTTCTCTGGATGTTATCTCTTTGGGAAAAACAGAAAAAATTAAACCGAAGCTTTTTGTGTGTGTTTGGTTTGCCTAAAATCGAATTGTTTCGGTTAAAAGGATTTTGTATTAATAATTTTTTTTTTTTATTTTGCAGTGTCTTTCTTTTCGTAATTGGCTTTTAGATAAATTGGTTATACAGAAATGAAGTATTGAGCGTCTCTAGGTAAACAAATAAAGACATATTAAACGAGTGACATATCGTAAAACTGACAGACAAAAGTTAGTTGAAATTGATGGACAATCTGATAAAAGAGAATATTTAAATTACCTAAAGAAAACGATATGATTTAAGGGTTAAAAAAAATAAACATTTAAAACCCTTACAAAAACTGATATTTTTTGCTGAGTTTTAAAACAAAGCCATGAAAACTTTTCAAAGATGTACAAACAAACATACGTACAGAAGACAAAAGAACAAGTGAAAATGCAAACTACAGCCGAATTTGGTTCTTCGGAATATGGAAAACTCATAATTCTTTGATTTTCTAAAATAAAAGGAATTTGAACTCTGTCGATTCCGCCCTTGTCCAGCCATTTAACATTTCTGAAGGCAACGTGAGAGAGGCAGCTTCGTTTTGGGGGAAAACAAAGCAATCAGAATTCGTCCTAAAGGGGGAAAATAGATACGATTTTGTTTGTAATCCTTTTGTTGTTCCCTAACGATGACGACAGAACTGACATTTCGAGTGACATGACCTTTTCAAAGCTCAGAATTCTGAAGTCGTGTGATGACTGGAAATTGTTCCAAAGAGTTTGCAAGAACAATATAAAATATATATATATGTATATATATATATATATATATATATATATATATATTCTATATATATATATATATATATATATATATATATATATATATATATATATATATATATATATATATATATATATATATATATACATACATACATACATATGATTCACAAGCCTCACAAATCATAAACCTTATATAAAATCTACACCCATATTAAAGCAGCATCAACTAAAATTCACTCGAGAATTTTTCGTGTGTGTGTATAACTGAGGCGATCATATTTCACCCAGCAAAGTACGTTCAGTAGCAGCAACGGTAAAATACAATACTAGCTCTTCTGGACCGACGTTTTGTTCCTTCGCACGGATAATTCATGCATTCGCGAGAGAGGCAAAAATCAATGAGGAAGATTTATGCATAAAACGAGATTTTCCCCCCCTTTGATCTCGCCGCCCCCATTGTTCTAGGCAGGCAGGTACAATGCGTGGTAACTTTCCTTACAGTTTTGCCAAAGCCAGATGGATTATGTACAATTCGGGACATGTGTATCTGCACGCCTATCTCTCTGTTTATCTAGCCTGTTTGCTTTGCATCTTCTTCCAAGTCTTTCTCTCTTCTTCTTCTTCTTCTTCTTCTTCTTCTTTTAAGCATGGCTAGTAGGTGGTGCGCGGATACCATTAATATTCAGATTGTTAAACTATCTTTTGAGTTGTCCAAATCGAGCGATGCAAATTTCCAGTATTGGGAGATAATTCTGATTCCTTGGAATAAAAGGTTCGTCCTGTAATCGACTGACAACCTGCTAATTAATAGATTGATACGCTTTTCAAGAATCGTAATGGATATATATCATTTCCTCGCAGCCTCTCCCCCTCCCCCCCAGCCCTTCTCCCACCCCCACCCCCTCCTCTACGGCATGTAAATTTAATTATCAACACTGAATCATGAAGATTTTTGCACTGGCTTTCTGTAACTCCAATTACAAACTCACTTGACTATCCCAGAATCCGTCTGGAAAATAATAATTCATTTTTATGTTGCAGTTGAATCATAATTGAGACAGATTAATCACCGGTCGTTCGGCGTAATCAGAGAATCTCAGGAATCAACTCATTAATCATTATAACTTAATTCAGACGCTTACATCCCTGACAATTCGCGAACTCAAAAGCCTAGCTATTATTATTGACCTCCTACGCTCCCGATGACCCACAAAAGGTGACGGGATTTGCATACCCGTTAATGAGCTGTCACTTATTAGTATGAAGTCCGGGTATTCATCCGCCTTTTATAGTAAAAAGACCCGATATTCATCCTTTCGTATCACAAGGCCGAATATTCATCCGCCTTTTATGTAGCAAGCCCGGATATTCATCCTAATTTATGCAGCAAGAATGAATGTTCATCCTCCTTTTATGCAGTAAGCCAGAATATTCATCCTCCTTCCACATAACAAGCTCGAATATTCATCCTCCTTTCATACAACAAGCCTGAATATTCATTCCCCGCTCATACAGCAAGCCCAAATATTCATCCTCCTTTCATACGATAAGTTAGAATATTCATCCTTCTTTCACATAACAAGCTCAAATATTCATCCTGCTTTCATGTGAATATTCATCCTCCTCTCATACAACAAGCCAGAATATTCATTCCCCGCTCATACAGCAAGCCCAAATATTCATCCTCCTTTCATACGACAAGTTAGAATATTCATCCTTATTTCACATAACAAGCCCAAATATTCATCCTTTTTTCATGTGAAAAGCCTGAATATTCATCCTCCTTCCAAATAATCCAGCTCATACAGCAATATTCATCCTTCCATACAAGCCCGAATATTCAACTAACCCAAATAAACCTCCTCCTCTCATACAGCAATATTCATCCTTCCATACAACGAGCTCGAATATTCATCCTTATGAACGTATCTACCAAACGTTGTCTATCGTTTCACTCCTCTCTCTCTCTCTCTCTCTCTCTCTCTCTCTCTCTCTCTCCAGCAAGTAAGTAAGTCATATCTGTGCATTTTCATCCCTTGAATTTTTGTACTTTATTTCAAACCGCCTTTGAAATCTCGGGCTGGCGACGATTGATATCAGGCGCGAGACAAATAGGAGTCTATTGAATATCTGGCATTTACTGTTGGGAGACGAGTTTTTGCATCCCCGCCGCAATCGAAGATATTTTGACAGTCTTACGCCTTCATACATGATAAGGGGGGCTTGCGACTTTCACTGGTGGGGTTAGAGAACGATTTTGTTTATTTGGGGAATTTAACATTTTTCTTTCAGGTCAATTGATCTCTTGGTCTGGTGACTGAATAGTGGAATAAGTAAGAAATGCTCTTGCCAGGAATATATATCTCAATGGTCACTCCGGTTGAGATAAATCATTTGTTTACCAGAAATAAGAACATTAGCTGTTACAATAGTGTTCGTCTAGTGCTACATTGTTTACGGACAATAGCAAATAGCAAGAGTATTTGATGAATTCTATACGAAGTTCTGTGATGCTATTGAAGGTGAACGGACTTATTTGAATGTCATTTTTTTATCATTTTATCTTATCTCTCTGTCATTCTGTTTCTCTGTTTTTATATATATATATATATATATATATATATATATATATATATATATATATATATATATATATATATATATATATATATATATATATATATATATATATATATTTCTGTTTGTGTATTTAGAATTTACAAATCCATATTCGTCCCTTCACAGGTTACGTAGAAAATAGAAAGGTCCAAAACCTTGGTGTTCTCGTTCACAAACAACAGCAAGAGGAAACAAGAGGAATATGAACAAGAGGAATGCAAACCAAGAAGAATGCAAAACAAGAGGAACATTTACCTCCCAATCAAGATCTGGTCGCTATTCTGAGCTGTACACAAGGAGGACCGGCGATAGAACATCCATTTGTAAGCTATTAGTAAATAGCATTGCTTTTGACTTTCACTAGATCTTATCTCGTTGGGGTTTAACCGTTCTGGATTTTTTTTTTATTCTCCTTTCGCTTTTTATCTTCATCATCCTGTCATTTTTTTTCTTACTTAATCTTTTGCTTCTTATTTCTCATTTTTCTGATCAAGCTTTTTTTTTGTTTTATTTCCTCAAAAGTTCAGTCGAAGATGCAATGCTTTACAATCCCATAATATTTCACCTTGGATTTTGACCATTTGTTTATATTTTTATTTATTTATGTATTGATTTATCTCTTTTTTCTGATAGCGGATCTCTTCTTTCTGTAATTCCTATTACCTTCTGTTATTTCTTTCAAATCAACGCCATATTCTTTGGAAGCTTGAATTTCGAGTCAATGGCCCCTTCGGTGGGCTTGTTCCACATGAATCGGGTCCACCCTTTTTGATTATCTGTATTCTGCATATCTTGTTTGCGTCTTATTGTCTCTTATATTATTTACTTCTGTTCCGAATATTGTTTTCTTTATCATTTCTATTTCCCTTCATTGTTTATCTACCTTATTCGTTCTCATTTCTTTTTTATTCCGCTTATATTTTTTTTTTGTCACGTTTCCCCAACTTAATTCTATATCCATTCCTGTTATTTCATCATTCGAATATCTTCGTAAACTCTTCCATTTTGGAAACATAACACGCGACAATGGTAATCACGTGCTATAGTAAACAATAACTCTTGGAGCCCTCGGCGTTTGGGTTTAGTTTCCTCGGGGCGAAGTTAACTAAGCGTCGCTAAGCTTAACTAAACAGGCGAGAAGGTATTCATCATTCTAATCACTCGTATGCAAATTGGAAGCGCTAAAGAGCCTTTGAAGAAAATGGAGCTCAAATATGTGTGACGGTATTTAGGCTACAGCAGAAAGTATGATATACTATCTGATGCGTGTTTGAGACTGTATGCGCGCTTCGTGTCCGTACGCGCTGCGAGTGCGCGCGCACGCGTACGTAAGTAGAAGAGGAGGACAAAGATATAGATTATTATTTGTTTTTGATGCTTCAACAAATCGTGGCTGATGTCGGTGAGGAGTAATTGAAAATCTTGTGTGTGTGTGTGTGTGTGTGTGTTTGAGAGAAAGAGAGAGAGAGAGAGAGAGAGAGAGCTCTTTTTCTGGCATCTCCATACTTCAGAAATCGACACGAAAGTTGCAGAGAATTAAAAATATAGAAGTTGGTATAAAATCCATCATATTCGTGAGCTCTCGCGAGCGCGAGTATGCAGCGTGCATGCGAGAGAGAGAGAGAGAGAGAGAGAGAGAGAGAGAGAGAGAGAGAGAGAGAGAGAGAATCCCCCTTTTTTCTCCCATCTCCTCGAAACATCAATGTCTCTGCCTCAGACACAGCCCTCTTTGAAAACAGCGCACGAACTCTTTAAGCGTAAACGTCGAAGATTAAAGAACGGGGTTTGGGGTGGGGCTGGATGAGGTGGGGGTGGTGAGACTGGATGGATGCCGGTGCTCGCAGCCTGCTCACCCTTCATAACCATCCACTGTCGGATGCTCATCCAGGCTCGGGCACTGGACATAACTGGCGCCCGATTGCTAGGAGATGGGCGCCCAACGTCCGGGCGTAAGTAGTGGTAATTGCCCGAGATGGCTGTGTTTACAGGATCGCCGAGTCCGCCGGATGATAAACATGGCATTATTTCGCTTACTTCAGCACGTTTGGCCACCCAATGACGGCACGCAAGGGTGGGGAGGTCGGGGGAGGAGGAGAGAGAGAGAGAGAGAGAGAGAGAGAGAGAGAGAGAGAGAGAGAGAGAGATACAGATAAACATAGACAGATTAAGAGAGATTATGTGTAGTGTGTGTGTTTTATTCTCTTATAGTATAGATTCTTTTTTCCTTTTTATATTAAGAGAGAGAGAGAGAGAGAGAGAGAGAGAGAGAGAGAGATACAGACAGGCACAAATATATTAGTAGAGAATGACGGCATGCAAGGGTGGGGAGGTCAGGGGGAGGGAGAGAGAGAGAGAGAGAGAGAGAGAGAGAGAGAGAGAGAGAGAGGAGAGAGAGAGAGAGAGAGAGAGAGAGAGAGAGAGATACAGACAGGCACAAATATATTAAGACAGATTATGTGTAGAGTGTGTGTTTTTATTCTTTTTTATGGTAGTGTAGATTCTTTTTTCTTTTTTCTGTTTAAGAGAGAGAGAGAGAGAGAGAGAGACAGACAGACATACTGAGAGATTATTATGTGTGTGTGTGTGTGTGTTTTTGTTCTTTTTTTTTGTACCTTGTAATGCAGATTTTTTTTATTTTCCATTTAAGAGAGAGAGAGAGAGAGAGAGAGAGAGAGAGAGAGAGAGAGAGAGAGAGAGAGTGTGCAACGTGAGTTTAAAGGACTAGGATCCGTTATGGAAGAAAGAAAATAGGAATGATTTTTTTATTACCTGATGCTCAGAATGATATAATCACCTCCCATTAGCACTGTTTCCCCGATATTTTAACGACTGTGATGTGTTATAGAATAATCATTATATTCACCCCTTTCTCTCTCTCTCTCTCTCTCTCTCTCTCTCTCTCTCTCTCTCTCTCTCTCTCTCTCTCTAAAACAAAAAAGGAAAACAGCAAAAATAAGAACATTTCTCCCTCAAGAATCTTATTGACTTTCGCTAGTAATGTCTCGATAGCTATTATAAACAAGTATTTTTCCTTTCTGGTTGGGTATCAGGGCATCTCATCAGATACCAAATAAATGTGAGCAAACCAACATAAATATTTGATAATTCTAAATGTTTAGAGTTAGGTGGTGAAGAAACTCTCTCTCTCTCTTTCTCTCTCTCTCTCTCCACAACAAGAAGATTTGCCTAGCGCCTTCTATGTTTTTACTATTTTTTTTCTTTTTTTTTGCTAATCTGCCCATCTCCGGATCCTATCGCTTAGTGTTTACCTTTTCTCAAACTTGTTGTTAGTCTAAGCAACTTCATGATACCTATTGGAGCCATCGAGTGCATCAGTAGATTTCAACCACCACGGTTGGAAAAAAAAACCCATCTTTTTCAGCTCGATCTCAGATATACAATCATCCAAGCAAGTGTTTATATTTCCAACGGGGCAATCCTCACAGCCCTCCCCATGATATCCTAGCTTAATTTATATTCATTATTCTATCGAGAGAGGAATCAAAACCTTTGCTCTACAAATGGCGATATGTATCGAATTCTTATAAGGCACGGAGCCGTCGCTCAGAAATCGCCAATCACACCTTATTATTGTAACCTTCGCAGAAGAGTTATTTATGACACGAGGGCTGATGATTTATGCATCTTTATGAATAGGTGAAGGTGGTGATTGGGATTATAAGTCTCCTTTAACCTAATTCATGTTTTAAAAAATTTTTTTTCTATGCATTTTTCATATGTTAAAAAGAAATTACTCAGATGCATTGGCGAGCACAT
>NC_089755.1:55711797-55714297 GCF_040412425.1 Macrobrachium rosenbergii | reverse complement strand
TTTCAAGTTCAAATTTTAAATATACCTCTACTGTAGTATTGGTTTCTGTTGTGGGTATTTCTCTTAGAAATACCTCAATAGTACACGGTACATAGTGCATATTACATACCCATCCATCTTGACCAACCACAAACCTAAGTCTGATATCATTTATTAAACCATATTTTTCGCATCATTTATCGCTAAATTTGTCGGCTGCTTCCGATACGTTTAAAAGACTTGCTCACTAAAGTCTGTCTTTATTTGTTTTATTGACGGTAAATACCTGTAGCCAATATCTTTGAGGCTTTGATCTGATTGGCCAGTATATAGGATTCGTAGATGGTAAATACAACATTTCTTGATATAACTGAATTACATTTATATTTGAATTGCTGTTTTCGTGAGGAACGTCCAAAGCTGTCTTCGTACCATCACCTTATAAAAAGAATTTGTTAATTAAAGAAATAACAAAAACAACGATTTCATACTCGATGAAATAAAAAAAAATGAAATAAAGTTAATGATATTTTCGTATAAACATTTCAAAGTTGAGTCACTATCCCAAAGATCACGATTCGTTTCTATAATTATCTGCTGAGGATTTTTGCTACATTGTCACACGGGACGACATGGAAATTGCTATAGGCATAATTTGTGAGCGAGATTTTAACTGAAAATTAGAAGTATATTTATACGCTCGACTTCTGGATCAATGTGATGTTCGGTATTTTATTAATCAGTTTAAAAATTGCGTGGTTCGTGTTACCCCTACTTTTAGGTAAAAGCACTGTTCTACAATTTGCATTGAGAGCCGTCAAAGAAGATTTGATAACATGATAAATAAACATTAATAATGAACCCAAAAAAGATATTAGATATACAAAAACAAAATCATTAGATCTTCGAAATTCATTATTGCCTATATGTAACCGTTAATCTCATTTGTATATGGGAATTATATCTCTTTTAATTTTCTAGATTCATTTGCCTTTGCAAACATACAAAGAATACATTAAACACATTATGAGATAATTCTTATATTTTTATTTCATTTAAAAAAAGATCGTTTACCGTACATTTGATACCAAGTGAAAATATAAATATTTCTTCACTTCTCGGAATTGCATTCAGTGAAAGCTCGCTTTTTTTTTTTTAGGCTATTCGTAATAATAATAACATTAATACAATCGAATCTGAGTGCACTAACTACCGGCTCAAAATGGGGGCAATTAAGGCCTGAGATATGAAATATAACGAGCGAAATCGAATTCTGATTTTCCCAGAGTAACAATTTCTAAAATGATTTCCCAGAGGAAGAAGAAGAATACTTTACTGACTCGACCAAATCCGAATTACCAGTTTAACTGGGCGTCCATCAGTCCCAATAGGCGTGGGGGCAGTAAATACTATATCGCCAATTACGAGTAATATTTTCGGGAGAGTTGGCCCGCAAATACGAGCTGTAGAGGAATGGCCGGAGCGTGAGGCCTTAGCACGAAGGGAGATTCCATTTCGAGCTCCGAGTTTCGTGTTTCGTCTCTCAGTTCGTGGGGATCGCTTAGGGAAAGGCGAGAAACAGAAGTAAACGAGCGAACGGTTCGATTTCCAGCCTCGAAATTCGATGTTTCGACTTTCAGTTCGTGGGGATCGCTTAACGAAAGGCGAGAAACAAGAGTCAACGAGCGAACGGATCGGTTCGATAAACGATCGACCGGACGATAAAAGAAGTAAATAAGATTATGAGCGAAAGAAGAGCGGGGGAATTTTCAGCAAGTGTTAATACTTTTAAATTGGGAATAATGCAATTCAATAGAAAGGCAGAAGAGACAGAAAAAAAAAAAAAAACAAATATGCTTTACTGGATACATAATCCCAAAAATCTGCAATCAAGTGATTAAATTGGAAATAACGTAATTCCACAGAAAGGCAGAAGGGAAGGAAAATGAAAAAAAAAAAGATGTGACTTATTAAATACACAACGCCGAAAAATCTGGATTCAAATCATTAATTTGGAAAGCATGAAATTCCACAGAAAGCAGAGGGGAGGGACAAGATAAAACTATGATTTATTGAATATATAACCGCCAAAAATCTGGATTCAGATGATTGATTTGGAAATAATGCAAATCCACAGAAAGTCAGAAGTGAAGGGGAAAAAAAAAAAATATGATTTATCGAATACGCAATCCCCAAAGCTCCTGATTCAAATGATTCACGTTCTTTGTGCTTCATTATTCGTCGAATATCACGTTTCTCGGATTCGTTCTTCTTTTATAGCTTTTTCTGAGGTCGAGGAGAGAGAGAAAAAAAAGGGTGGACAAAAAGGATCCCAGAGTCGACGACGACTGGGCCATTTGAATAGGACGCCCCCAAAAAGAACGCTGTTTAGAGTAGTATTAGGGGCCCGTAGCCGCGTTTGGTGGTCAAACAAGGGTCTGTTTGACGAGAAATCAGAGCTGACAGCCAGCATCCACGGCCGTGTTTAGGTTTGAAATTTAAATGCAGCTTTTTGTGGGTG
>NC_089755.1:55694297-55704297 GCF_040412425.1 Macrobrachium rosenbergii | reverse complement strand
TTACCTCGTAGCAAGAGCAGAATATTTGATGTTTGTTGTTGATATTTCCTTGATGAAACTCGGAGTAATTTCATTCTTCTGGTACATTAAGGAATATCCATATTATCTGTATCTTATTCAGCAGAATTCCCCAAAAGAAAACGAGAGATATAATCAGTTAAAATCGTTATTCATCGACAACTTTCATTTTCTAAGTGGAATACAACTGAATTTATCTTCTTGGGTGAAAAAGATTACCAGTATTATCTATATCCTACAAATCATGTACCACTTTCAGCGTTCTAATTTAAATTCAGAAACATATGAGTTATGGAAAAGATTTGATATCAAATACTTTTTATTTAAATGATTTGTCTCTTTCCGTCATCAAAATGATGAGATTATTACAGTTCTGAAAGGTAGAAAAACTAGTAAAAAGCCAATGATAGTAAGTAAAGGCAACATTAATGTGAAACCAAAAATTTGAACGTGTTCGTAAGTATGCCAATATAATAATGGAAAGAAATAAATAAGAAATAATAAAAAATTGGAAATATGCCATTGTAATAATGAGAAGAAATAAAAAAAAATAATAAAAAGATTCGGAAATATGCCAGTGTAATAATGAAAAGAAAAAAAAATAATGAAAAAAAAAGTTAAGAATGACAAACGGGTATATTCGAAGATACGATCGTAAAAGCACGGTAATTATATACTGCAAGCTATTTTATATGCAGCATCGTCGTTCTATCATTATCTGGTATGACCACTTTCGAAGTCACATTCAGTTGAGGAAGAGCAAAGATTTGCCAGTTATTTACGAAGCATTGAAGTACCTCGTCAGATGTAATTCCTTTACGAAATATTGGCTCGTGCATCAAAAACTTAATTTATTAGATGTAGTTACTTTGCAAAATATCGGCTCATGCATCAAAAAACAACTTATTAGATGTAATTCCTTTACAAAAACATCGGCTCACGCAAACAAAAACTTATGAGATGTAATTTCTTTACAATGACATCGGCTCACGCAAAGGAAAAAATGATGTAATTCCTTTACAAAACATTGGATGGAGCATCAAAAACTTAATTAATTGGATGTAATTCCTTTACAAAACATCGGCCCATGCAACAAAACCTTAATTTACTAGACGTAATTCCTTTACAAACCATCGGCTCACGCATTAGAAACTTGATTTATTAGATGTAATTCCTTTTAAAAAACATCTCCTCAAGCATCCAAAACTTAATTTATTAGGTGTTATTCGTTTACAAAACATTGGCCTTAACTTAATTTATCAGATGTAATTCCTTTACAAAACATCACCTTAGATGCAATTCCTTTACAGAACATCACCTCACGCATCCAAAACTTAATCTATCAGATGTAATTCCTTTACAGAACATCGGCCCACGAATGAAAACCTTAATTTGTCGTGCGATACCCCGGGTTCATTAAGACGGGAGAACAAATAGAAAGGAATGCCCTGCCCGAGACGTCTTCATAATATGCCCACGAGCGTCGACTTGCTTTACGGCGGGGTGTGACCATCGAGGATGCCCGACAATCCTTTGAAGTCTTGAAATTGGGTTTTTTTGCATTCTGTCGAGCGACAGGAACAACAAGTTTTCTCGTAATATCACTCGCTTTGCAACGCTGCAAGCATAAAGCAAACGCGCAATCCCTCTCTCTCTCTCTCTCTCTCTCTCTCTCTCTTCTCTCTCTCCCTGAATCTTACTCTCAATCTCTCTCACTCTCGGTTTCTCTTTCTCTCCCTGAATCATTCTCTCTCCCAGAATCTCTCTGTCTCTCTCTCTCTCTCTCTCTTTCTATCCCTGAATCTCTCTCTCTCTCTCTCTCTCTCTCTCTCTCTCTTCCTGAATCTCTCTCTCTCTCTCTTTCCCTGAAAATTCTCTCTCTCTCTCTCTCTCTTCCTGAACCTTTCTCTCTCTCTCTCTCTCTCTCTCTCTCTCTCTCTCTCTGGCGGAGAAGGGCGGTGGTGGTGGTGTATTGTCTGTCTCGCAAGCGGAATGCTTGCATTTACATCATCAGAGGCACTTGCGTCAGGCAGGTAGAGTCACGTTTTGAGCGTAAAGCAATGGTTGTTAATGGGATATTATCTCCGGCAATACCCGAGTGGCCTCGGCTTGCGAAGGCTCCTTGCAGAGAGAAAAAAAGAAATGACATTTAGAATCACAAGGGAGAGAGAGAGAGAGAGAGAGAGAGAGAGAGAGAGAGAGAGAGAGAGAGAGAGAGAGAGAGAGAGAGAGAGAAATAAGGGGGGAGGGGAGGGGAGCAGGGAAGCAGCACCGTTTATCATGGCATCATACGACAAATAACAAATATATTCTTTAACTATTGAGAGAGAGAAAGAGAGAGAGATTTAGAAAAAGAAAGAGAGACCAAGGGTGAGAGAGATTGAGAGAAAGATTTAGAGAGAAAGAGAGAGAGAGAGAGAGAGAGAGAGAGAGAGAGAGAGAGAGAGAGAGAGAGAGATTTAGAAAAAGAGAGAGAGACCAAGGGTGAGAGAGATTGAGAGAAAGATTCAGAGAGAGAGAGAGAGAGAGAGAGAGAGAGAGAGAGAGAGAGAGAGAGAGAGAAGTCGCTACAAACCAGTCGACTGGAGGCATAATTTAGAATCTCTCAGTAGTTATGAGAATTAACTGTGACTGGACAGCAGGTGAAAATTATGCATTTAGAATCATACATGAAAGAACATTGCTACAAATCAACGTTTTTTTTTTAATTTATTTATGACGGTCTAATGAGACATAATTTAAAATCTCGGTAATTAGTGACCGTTCAGCCGTTAGTAAATGGATGTTGAGACTCAAAAAGTATTTTGAAAATTAAGTAAGACAGCGACTTGCTACGATGTACCGTTTCTCAAAACCAGTCGGGAAAAAACCTGGATAAATATTAAGAATTTCGCAATGCGAGAAGTTATGAGACTCCTGACAGTTGCCAAAAAAAAAAAAATGAATAAAATAAATAATGTACTACAAGGAGTTGTGAAAATGAACGTCAGTCTTAATGTGTTTGACATTTTGCACATTAAGGTCAAATAAGTCTCGAAAGCTTCACGAGGGATGTGTAGAGCGAGCGATTCATTTTACAAAGTCCCTTTCTCTCTCTTTCATTGAATCGAGCTTCTGCCTAACAGTCATCGTCACTTAAACTTTAAAAACAACGACCTTATTCGTCCCCCCACAAAAACAAAAGTTATTTGGTCGTAAAGGATATTCTATTTTTATAAAAGTAAGATGTTTTCGCATATCAAATTATCATAACCTCATCCAGGGAGACTGTAAGGACGTGATAAAACCTTAAAAAAAAAGCAATAAAAAAGAAAAAAAAAAAATTTACATCTCTGCCAACCACCGGTGAAGGTGGCCCAGATATATAGGAGGAGAAAGAGAGAGAGAGAGAGAGAGAAGAGATAAAATCAAGGAAGCAATAAATGAAGTTTCATATTGGATGATGCGAATGTGTGGCGTGCTATAGGAAGAGTGGCCAGTCATCTTGCAATTTATTTCTCTTGGAAGCAAGAGACGATTGCTGCTGTATTTTATGTGGAGGAAGTCCCAACGGCTGACGAAGTTCTATAAGTAAACTTAACTACTGGAAATAAAGTAAATAATATGAGAAGCGATTCAGGTAACTCCTTAAGACGTTGTACACGACGGCAATAAAGAGCAATATAATCCTGCACCTTGTTTTGAAACAAAACAAGGCACACAGAAGAGATAATAACAAGAAGAGAAAGAAGGAAGAGGAAGAAGAGAAAATTATAGCAATGAAGTAATGATTTTACACCTTGTCTTGAAATAAAACAAGACATAAAGAAGAGAAATAACAAGAAGAGTAGGAAGAACGAGGAAAACGAGATAAGACCGAAAAGTATAGCAATGAGGTAACCAATTTCACACCTCGTTCTGAAACAAAACAAGGCATAAAGAAGAGGAAAAAGAGAAATAGGAGGAGGAGGAGGAGAAGGAGGAGAAGGAGGAGGAGGAGGAGGAGGAGGAGGAGGAGGAGGAGGAGGAAGAAAAGAAAAGATCAGAAATATTTCCTCTCACTCTCGTAAGAGGCAGCGAGCAAACTTTAGCTAAGGTAACCGGGTGTCCATACCACCACCGCCACCACCACCACCACCGCCGCCGGTCCGTTAACTTTTCCCAGGTCAGAGGTCAAGGCTGAGAGGCAAAGGATGGGGCTGTGGAAGGGGGTGGTGTAGGATGGAGGAAGGATGAGGAGGTCACAGGAGGATTGAGAAAGAAGGAGAAGGAAGGGATGGGTGGAGATCCGGGTGGCAGAAGGAGTGAGAGAAAGATGGAGAAGTGAAATAAAACGAAAGAACCACAAAGGTAAACAGAGGAGAGAGAGAGAGAGAGAGAGAGAGAGAGAGAGAGAGAGAGAGAGAGAGACTTTCTTCGCCTCGTTCATACCAGACTTTCATAATCAGCATTGCAGCAGTTCCCTGCTTTTAGCAGGTACGTTCTAGACGTAGTGCTTATTCGGTGGCCATAAACCCTTACGTAAAAGAGAAAGGAAATACTGGAGAGGTAATTTGTTTTCTGTTATCTCTTCAGATTCGCCTTTTATTGAATGCAATATTATCATTATTATCAACTGAAAGGAATGGCCCCTGAAGGTTTTAGTCATTCCTGTTGTTTCATTGGCTTTCTGTTGTTTCAGTTGAACTGGACGTATCTTAAAATATCTTAAATGTCTTAAAATATTTCTGAAAAATAAACTTTTGGGGAAGAGTATCTTTGCTAAAATTGATTACTGTTAAATAAAAAGACCCGCCCATCCATATAATAAATTTATGCAGAAAAATCCTTGGTGAAAATTTTATTCGGAAATAAACATCTCTTAAAACCATTAGAAACTTGTAATTAAAATACGATTCGGGGAAGTGTAAATATGATAAAAGTGGTTGGCAAAGATATCTTGGGGAGGCTGAAAATAAATAAATAAATAAAGAAAAGAGTTACAAAAATGTTTAGCAAGGAAAGCATCGGGAATTTAATTTTTTTTTTGAGTGAAAAATCGAAACATTTCAGTACAAATTTGGGAGAATTGTGAATCTATAATAAAATAACAAAAAAGTCCATTGGAATAAGAATATTTCACAAAAGAATAAAAAAAATAGATTAATTAAGGTTATAAGAAGTATAAGCATAAATACAGAAAATGGTTTACAGTAATCGAGGAAAAAGAATGAAAAAAACCCATAAGTTTTACACGTGATAAATATGCATTGGAAAACCAGTTACATTAAGGTTTTTCCCGTTCGAGTTAAGGTGCAATTTGTTAAAGTTCCTGTCAGGAGATATTTACATAAACAAAACAAAAAAATGAAAGACTTTACAATAATTATGGACCGTTTCTCCAGTAAAATTAAAACAGAACGTTAAAAAATTTAAAATCATTCGTAACTGATTTCATATTTGCTCTTGTCATTAAATGATATGTATGTATGTATGTGTGTGTGTGTGTGTATATATATATATATATATATATATATATATATATATATATATATATATATATATATATATACGCCTACTATCTGACTTCTCATCCTTATCTGGAAGACAAAATCTCCTCAATTTAACAAACGCCCTGATAATTACGTTCCTCTCGAGCTATCAAATGAAAATGATATGCACGACTGATGATCTATTCTTCCTGTTGACCTCAAGTAATGTAACAATTATAATAATTATAAAGACAATAATCTGTTGAAATGAAGCAAGAGAAATGTAATAATGAAACGGATATATCACAAAAAAGAGACAAAAATATTTATTTTCTAACTATTCCCAGAAGAAAATCTTACGTTGCTGTCACCCAATGAAAAACCCTGTTGGTATTATTCACCCAAGGGAGGCTTGTAAGTGAATCTTTCAGAAAAAATAAGTTGCTTTTTGTTTGCAACACTACTCATGAATTTCCATTAGAAACGTGAGTCAGAGTCAAGGAAATATAATATATTCTTTTTTCTAGTGGCAAATTTATTGTATTAGGAGCCTGCAACTGACTACTTTTGGTATTTCTAATATTTTGCAGTTTAATCTTTTTGCTTCTCAAGTTTGTAGTAGTTTATCTATTTTTCAATGTTGATATTTCACCGTTAAATGCTTTCCATCCCAGGTTTTTAATTTTTGGGGGTTTTGCATTGCCCCTTTTCAAGTTTTCAGTATATCACATTCCAAACGTGTAACTGCCTAATTTACTCCAGTCCTAATCTTCAACATTTTAGTTTTCTGTACTTTTTCCTGTCCGCCTTCAGATCTTAAAAACTACTGAGGCTAGAGGGCTGCAAATTGATATGTTGATCATCCACCCTCCAGTCATCAAACATAGCAAATTACAGCCCTCTAGCCTCAGTAGTTTTTATTTTATTTAAGGTTACAATTAGCCATAATCGTACTTCTGGCAACGATATAGGACAGACCACCACCGGGGTATGGTTAAAGTTTAACGGGTCGCGGCTCATACAGGTATACATATGAATGCATATATGAATGTACACACACACACACACACACACACACACACACACACACACATATATATATATATATATATATATATATATATATATATATTAACTTTATCACATACACAATTGTTCTGTGCATTAGTAGAATTACTAAAAGGACCTCGTTCAAACTGGATGGTATCCAATGGGGTATTTATTCAGAAAAAGTGTACGGATACTTGATAATATGGACTGTTTGTCCAAGAAAGCTTGTAACTTCTCCTGAATAAATACTCCATTGGATACCATCCAGTTTGAATGAGGTCCTTTTAGTAAAGATATATATATATATACAGTATATATATATATATATATATATATATATATATATATATATATATATATATATATATATATATATATACATATATATACATACATATCTTTAGCGTGCGTTGCGTATCTGCGTCAGTGCATCCGTACAACCGAAACGAAACGCAGAAATATATATACGTATATGCACCGTCAAAAATCCCTGGGCGATACTCGCGCCGGCGCATACGAGGGCGAAAGATCCGGAGAGAGATAGACGAGCATATAATCACTGTATGAAGACAAAGAGAAATTTCCTAACATACAAAAAGCCATCGTGAGATAGTGCGAAATATGCCACGTGAATGACGCAACTGAGCAGCCCAGATAAAATCATCACGGAACGAAAGGAAGAAGAAGAAGAAGAGGAAGAGGAAGAGGAAGGAGGAGGAGGAGGAGGAGGAGAAGAAGAAGAAGAAGAAGAAGAAGAAGAAGAAGAAGATGAAGGACTCAACAACAAACCGATTTCCGTCCACCAAGGATCACGAAGCAATGGTAGAAAGGAGAAAGTAAGTAAGTGGCTGCATGGAGCTATTTCGCCAGCTTACCTCTTCTTCTCCTCGCTCTTCTTCTTCTTATTCTTCTTCTTCTTGGTGTCCCTAGAGAGAGAGAGAGAGAGAGAGAGAGAGAGAGAGAGAAAAGACAGGGCAGGATTGCGTAGCAGGAGACGAGCCCAGCAACAGTTAAGCTCTCTCTTAGTCCCTGGCTGCTCATTAGATTCATTCAGAGAAGGAAAGACAAAAGGGGTCGAAATGATGGTGAATTTTCTCTTGAATTATTAAAGAAAGAGACCTATATTTATGCATACACAGACACACACAGACATAGATACACACACACACATATATATATACACATATATGTATACATCCAAAGACTCAAACCCCATTTTCCAGTCCAAAAAAAAAGAGAGAAAAAAATCCAGAGCTTATCAGGTTATTCCTGCGAGTGTCTTTCTCCTCTGGATCGTAGAGTCACGACCATATTGGAATACAACTTTGACTTGGTCTTTCAGATCTTAACAGACTGCTCGTATATAACCGAGTCCAGTCTCTCTCTCGCCTTTAATAAAAAGCTGTTTTCGATAACACTAAGACTCAAATTCTCTTTTCGGGCTTTTTCGAGGCTTCGTGCTCAGAGCGAATGTTAATGATGAGCTTGCTTGGAAATGTCGAGACGGCTGACATTTCTAGAGAAAGACTGACCGCTTCTGATTCACGTGTTATTTTGCAAATTGGACTTTCTACGGTTGTGACTTTTATCTATTTATTTGTTTAGTTATTTATTACTCCGTTAATTTATTTTCCTTTCCTAATAACTGATCTATTCTTTCTGCATTTCTAATTACCTTCCGTCACTTCTTCCAAATGTACCACGTTCTTTGGAAGCTTGAATTTTAAGTCAATGGGACCATGTTCTAATAATAATAATAATAATAATAATAATAATAATAATAATAATAATAATAATAATAATAATAAAACGTTTGTTTGCGATGCTGATGAAAAAAGGAACTGTGATTTGAATGTATTTAGTTCACTTATTATTAAGAAATATAGATTTTATTTAGTTCACTTATTATTAAGAAATATCATTGTTATTTAGGCCACTTATTATTAAGAAATATAATTTTTATTTAGGCTACTTATTAAGAAATATCGATTTTATTTAGTTCACTTATTTATTAAGAAATTCTTATTTTATTTAGTCCACTTATTATTAAGAAATGTCGATTTTATTTAGTTCACTTATTTATTAAGAAATTCTGATTTTATTTAGTCCACTTATTATTAAGAAATATCAGTTTTATCTAGCTCACTTATTATTAAGAAATATCGATTTTATTTAGTCCACTTATTATTAAGAAATATCAATTTTATCTAGCTTACTTATTATTAAGAAATATCGATTTTATTTAGTTCACTTATTATTAAGAAATATCGATTTTATTTAGTTCACCTTATTATTAAGAAATATAAATTTTCCTGTTTCTGGAACAGACGTATATTTATCATAATATTCAATTTAACGATTAGAAGTTTTTTAACTGTCGATTCGTCATTTCATAATAACTGAAAGTACATCTTGGTAATATCTTTTGTTTTGTACCGAATAAAAAAAAAATAATGAAATGAGAAGCCAGAACATTTGTTTTTTTTTTTTTTAAATGAAAAGAAAAAATTCAATGACGAGAGAAAACTAAACATTTAAATTTTTTTAACTAATAGAAAAAAATAAATGAGATGAGAAGTCTGAACATTTGCTTTTTTTTAAATGAATAAAAAAAATGAAATGGCACGAGAAAACTGAACATTTACTTTTTTAACTAATAGAAAAAAATAAATGAAATGAGGGGAGTGAACGTTTATTTTTTGAATGAATAAAAAAATTACATTATATAAGAAAACTGAACATTTTATTTTTCTAACTAAAAGTAAAAAAAAAATAATAAATGAGATGAGAGGACTGAACATTTTATGATTTTTTAAATGAATCAAAAAATGAAATGACACGAGAAAACCGAACATTTTAGAAATTGATAAAAAAAAAAAGTGCGCAACAGAAGAACAGAATAATTGCTTATCGAACTTGTCTGTGCTATCCGCGAAGAGTAATTTCACGGCGATTAACAACCAGTTAAGGACGGTTACGGTTATAGGGCTCATGACTTATTGATTTCGGTTTAATTCCACTAATTTCGAACCGTTTTACGACGTCGGTAACTGATTGTACTCGGTGCTCGGGGTAAAATGATTGAAGTTTGACTTATATATGGTAAGATTTAAGTCGATATACAAAAATGGATAAATCAGGATGAGTGCTTTTAAAGCAAAGTGCCTTCGTAATCATATCTGATAAAAAAACTGTTATGTATGGGTACAAATATACTTAAAAATGAATCTATACAGAGAGCATTCGGGAATCTGTTCGATTCCCCTTTTTCAATCTGAATTAAAAAAAGGAATCGACCAGATTCCCGAAAATCTCTGTACAGATTTATTTTTGGATTTGTTTCTCCATTTCAAAATTCATGTTGCTGTGAGTATTTTGAATCATATTTGTATTTGATAGTATTTCTCATTTATAAATCAGAATACAGAACGTGCTTTTAAAGCAAAATTTAGTAATTATATTTACCAATTAAGAAAATTCCA
>NC_089755.1:55666797-55691797 GCF_040412425.1 Macrobrachium rosenbergii | reverse complement strand
TATATATATATATATATATATATATTGCACAGAATAAAATGTGAAAATGAGAAATTCTATAGGGCACAAGGGAATAAATATTACACGTCTTTCACGATCCAGATACTAACGATATCCTAAGTTCATTCTTGTTTTTTTTTATTGTAGTTGCATTTCTTTCCAAAAGAAGTTTAGATTCGTATTGAGGACTTTAATTTGTTCGAAAGATTTGGAAATCTCTACCATTTTTTCTTCTTTGTGAGTCGTGCCTGTCTTTATTTTTTTTTTATTGCTTTTATCCACCGTTCACGTTTGCAAATTACCTGCCTCTCCTGAAAGTAATTATCTCTCCGGTTACTTTTTGTTTAAACGTCTTAATTATTATTCGTCTTTTTCATCATAAGTTGCAGGTTGAATTATAGCTCCATTATACGGTGTTCCATGATCAAACGATCCTTGATTTGATCAATTCTGGTGGGTAAACGACAAACTTTAATTTCTGTAGTGTTGAATAAGACATTATTATTATTATTATTATTATTATTATTATTATTATTATTATTATTATTATTATTATTATTATTCAGAAGAGTGAACCCTATTCATATGGGACAAGCCCACCACTGGGGCCATTGACTTGAAATTCAAACTTCCAAAGAATATGATAGCGTTCATTTGAAAAAAGTAACAGATGGTAATAGGAAATACAGAAAAAAGAGATCAAATATTAGAAAATAAAAAAATATACTTTAACATAATAATTAATAAATAGATAAAAATGTAATAAAATACAAGGATTATTTTAGGGTAGCAATGCATTGGATCTTCGCTCGAACTTCTGAGGTTCCAATTTCACATCCTCAGGGAGATTGTTCCACAGTCCAACAGTGGGGGAATAAAGGACCTGTGGAACTATGACGTTCAACAGCCGGGCACATTGTTAATGATTAACAAAATAAAAAATTTACTGCCTTCGAAAAATAGGTTACAATATTGGGAAACGAAGATCTGAATCGCTGGTGAGAGCTGGAATGGGGATAGTAAGGTTTTTGGAAAATAAATAACCTTTCTCTCAAGCAACAGGAAATATACCAGAGGTTTTTAACATTTATATTACCACGCCCACCCTCGAAGATTTGGTCCTTCCCTCCATGCCCCCTTGCATCTGTGTGTAAAACTCTCTCCCCAAAAAAAAAAAAAAGAAAGAGAAGGAGTGTTTTTATTCTTTTGGGAACAAATTAGTGAGATATATGACACTGTTTCTTAGCTACTAGATCTTGAATGCGTGGTTGAATGTTAAGAGAATAATGAATATAATTAGAGAATTTTTAATTTTTCCCTAGGGCTCGCGCCCAGCCCTCCCCCGCCCTGGAAATTGCTGACGCCCCCAGGTTAAGAACCACTGAAATAGATGCCCCAACATCGGTTCTGCATTAGACTTTTATTTACTAACCCAGTGCTAATCAATTTGTCTAATGGAATGAATTTAATACAGTCAGCGAAACAGGTCGCCATATGAGGCTATGCTCAGGTGTGCCCCAAAATTTTTATAATCATTATTTTCTATTCATAATAAAATTATGCAAACTTTACGACAAAAGGAGTTTGTGTGTCAGATGCAAACTCAGAGTATCCCAGAGCTCTCTCTCTCTCTCTCTCTCTCTCTCTCTCTCTCTCTCTCTCTCTCTCTCTTAAATACGTCAGGTTCACTTACATATAAAATTACTTAATCTTTCATTCAGAAAATTTGCCTTGACTGAAAGAATATCTGATATCTCTCTCTCTCTCTCTCTCTCTCTCTCTCTCTCTCTCTCTCTCTTAAATACGTCAGGTTCACTTACATATAAAATTACTTAATCTTTCATTCAGATAATTTGCCTTGACTGAAAGAATATCTCTCTCTCTCTCTCTCTCTCTCTCTCTCTCTCTCTCTCTCTCACTCTCACTCTTTTTGTGTATACTATGCCTTCGTTTTTGATTCAGGTGTTGTCACCTCTTGGCTTTAGCTGTGTTAGAGCATCAGTCTCTCTCTCTCTCTCTCTCTCTCTCTCTCTCTCTCTCTCTCTCTCTCTCTCTCTCTCTCTCTCTCTCTCTCTCTCTCTCTCTCTCTCTCTCTCTCTCTCTCTCTCTCTAGTTTTATATACTGTCTTCGTTTTTTTTTATCTTTAGGTATTATCACCACTTTGCTTCACCTGGGCTAAACCATCAATCTCCCCTCTCTCTCTCTCTCTCTCTCTCTTCAGATACTGAGCATCATCATCATCATCATCATCATCATCATCATCACCTCACCTCGAGTGCAGCATCCATTTGGCAAAGGGGCGATCATGATGCAGAGATCGCGTGCCCTTTGAATTCATCCCGGGACTTGAAGATGATTTATGGTGAGATGCATAGACAGATTAGTGGACGGATGGACAGCTGGATGAAGCGATGGACCGTATTGGGTGCGAGAGAGAGAGAGAGAGAGAGAGAGAGAGAGAGAGAGAGAGAGAGAGAGAGAGAGAGAGAGATATTTCAAAGGAGAGAGAGAGGGAGAGAGAGAGAGAGGAGAGAGAAAATGATATATTTCAAGAGAGAGAGAGAGAGAGAGAGAGAGAGAGAGAGAGAGAGAGAGAGAGAGAGAGAGAGAGAGAAAATTATATATTTAAAGGAGAGAGAGAGAGAGAGAGAGAGAGAGAGAGAGAGAGAGAGAGAGAGAGAGAGAGAGAGAATTCAAAATAGAGAGAAAGAAAAAAAATATAACAACACATTTGTCCAAGAACTCAAAGAATATTTCACACAAAATCTAAACTAGGAAGAGAGAAAATGAAGCGGACAATCAATATGCACGAATTTATCTTGACAGTCAAAGGTCAACAACGGTATCCATTGCAAGTCGAGTATTATAATTTTGTTTATTGTGAAGCAAAATGGATTCGGAAAAGCGAATGCATTGGAATAATTTCTTCGCATTGGAGGTAAAGATTTGATAACGCAACATCTTTCCAGCCTCATAACAACAGGGAGGACATAGGCACGTCAAGAAATCATTCTATTCTTCATGACTGAAGAATAGAATGATTGAAATAGCTCTCCCTATTGTGGTAAGACGGTCAACCGAAATATGCTCGCTTTCACCTGCATTGCAAGGGGCATCGTGATTGAAAGGTATGTCAAATGTGAATGCTAGATTGGATGCAAATATAATATCTCAATTAACGTGGAGACAGTTTTTCTATTCCTGCAATGTACAGCTCACGAGATTTGAGAAAATCCGTCAAAGTCAGTCCCTAAAGGCGAAGAAGAAGAAGAAGAAGAAGAAGAAGAAGAAGAAGAAGAAGAAGAAGAAGAAGAAGGAGCAGAAGAAGATGAGGAGAAGAAAAAGTAGAAGGAGAAAAAGAAGAAAAGAAGAAGAAGAAGAAGAAGAAGAGAAGAGGAAGAAGGAGAAGATGAAAAATCAGGAGAAGCAAAACAATAAAAAGAAGAAGAAGAAGAAGAAGAAGAAGAAGAAGAAGAAGAAGAAGAAGAAGAAGAAGAAGTAGAAACAGAAGAAGAAGAGGAAGAGGAGAAGAAGCGGAAGAAGAAGAAGCAGAAAAAGGAGGAAGAGGAGAAGAAGAAGAAGAAACAAAAGAACAAGAAGAAGAAAATAAGAGGAAGAAGAAGATGAAAAACAAGGAGAAGAAAAACAACAACAATAAGAAGAAGAAGAAGAAGCAGAAGAAGAAAAAAAAATATTAAGAATAAAATTTAAGGGCAAACCAGGAAGATCCATTCGGAGCATCAGCCCTCGTGTGTGTCGTCGCTGCCCTCAGAAATAATTCCCGAAGGATTTCGGACGGCGTTGCCCTACCTGACGTCCAGTAATTGTCTCGTGTCTTGTAAGAAAGGAGGAATGTCCTCAGTTACCGCGTCCGGGGGCGAAGGGTGGAGAGAGGCGTCTGGGTGGGTGTTTTTTCTTTACGTTAATTTCATCATTCTTGGAATTCTTCCTAGCAAATGTTTTTCTCTTCGTTAAGTTAATTTGCATAATTCTTGGAATTATTCCTTACAAATATTTTTCTTTGCGTTAAGTTAATTTGGATAATTTTGAAATTATTCCTTCCAGATATTTTTCTTTGCGTTCAGTTAATCTGCATAATTCTTGAAATGGTTCCTCGAAAAATTTATATGGAAGGGCCTGAGTTAATTTTTTTTTACGTGAAGTTAATTTGCATAATTCTTGTACCCTCGAGCAACGATACAAGATGCAACTGTGATAATACTACTATTAGTAATAATAACTATAATGATAACTATATAAGGAATATAATAGTGGGATACTTTGATCCAGTATTGATGAATTTGATCTACAACAAACAAGAATAATTCTACTCGATTCAATGTCAATAACAATTATTATGATTATAAAGGGTGATAGCAGCAGTGATACAAAGGAGAAGCCGGTATTAATAATTTCTTAGAAATTCATCTGATTTCCTGCCGTCCTTCCAAAAAAAAAAAAATAATATATTTAAGAAAAATTCATCCTGCCATCCACTTTTTAATACCAACTACATATTATTCTTTTAATCATCGCCTAGAATATTCTGAATATATTTTCCCCTGACAATTTTACGAAGCTGATTGCCATTCCCTACAGAGAGAGAGAGAGAGAGAGAGAGAGAGAGAGAAAGGGTAGACTCCCTAATTATGACATCACGCAAGATAATAACCCTTATGAACGAGACGTGATAAACACCTTTACGCGGAGCAACCATCCACCCCTTCCCCCCACTTCCCCCCAACTCACTAGTCTCCCAGCATTGATAGCAATGTCACGACGGGGTATCATTCTGTCACGGAAGACCAATAGAGTATCTCTCGGGGCCCCAGAAGGCCGCGCGCCTGCGCCTTGCAGTCCAGGCGGGTCGTCTTCTTCTTCTTCTTCCTTCCAATCGCGAATTTGTTTATCGGGGATACTCGCAGCTGGTGGACTCGTAAATCAGAAGAACGGTTTTCTGGGAGGCCGCCTCCTTTCGCTCGCTTCGTCTCGTTTCGTTTTATTTTGATTTTTCTCGGTAAACGGGTTTTGTGTTTTTTAGAACGAGAGCGAGAGGAGATATAAATAATAGTAATAGGTTCTACAGTACATTTGTAATTCTTTCACTTGCGCGCTCATTACTGTATCACGACGCTAAAAGATTGATCGCAATGCTATCAACCCCGAATGGGGTATTATTGTCAGTGCACCACGCGCACGCAAGTATGTATGTATGTATGTATGTATGTATGTATGTATGTATGTATGTATGTATGTATGTATGTATGTATGTATATATATATATATATATACAGTATATATATATATATATATATATTATATATATATATATATATATATATATATATATATATATATATATATATATATATATATATATATATATATATATATATATATATATATATATATATATATATATATATACACATATATATTATATCTCTATATATTATATTATATACAAAGTATATATATATATATCTATATATATTATATTATACATATGTGTGTATATATATATATATATATATATATATATATATATATATATATATATATATATATATATATATATATATATATGTGTGTGTGTGTGTGTGTGTGTGTGTGTGTGTGTGTATGTGTGTATCAATGTCTTCTGCTTTACTCTAAAGGCGTTCTACGAAATTAATTTCACATATAGATATCTTTACTCTTTGTCTTTATCCTTACCAAAATAAAAAAAAACGAAATTAATTTCACATATAGATATCTTTACTTTGTCTTTATCCTTGCCAAAAAATAAAAAAACGAAATTAATTTCACATATAGATATCTTTACTCTTGTCTTTATCCTTGCCAAAATAAAAAAAAAAACGAAATTAATTTCACATATAGATATCTTTACTCTTGTCTTTATCCTTGCCAAAATAAAAAAAAAACGAAATTAATTTCACATATAGATATCTTTACTCTTGTCTTTATCCTTGCCAAAATAAAAAAAAAGAAATTAATTTCACATATAGATATCTTTACTCTTGTCTTTATCCTTGCCATAATAAAAAAAAACGAAATGAATTTCACATATAGATATTTTTACTCTTGTCTTTTCCTTGCCAAAATGAGAAAGAAATACACAACGGACATCCGCCCAAGAAATTCAATATCAGCTCAACAGGATATTAGGAAATTAAAACGTCTTGTAACCCATGTCTCATTATAAGAAACTGATTATGCGTAGAAGGAAGGAAAATAAAATAAAATAACTAATATCCAAAAAAGCTAGTAAATTCCCTTCCTTATAAATGAGTCTCCTGATCTTAATAACACAATATAATGAAGACCCAATCCAAAGACCTTCCGTCTCTGTCCTCATTAAAGCGCGCTCGATTTATCCTGACGCGTGCGCGAGCACGCCGGGGAAAATGAAAAGAAAATGAAAAGAAACCGAATATTCCAAATCTTCGAATTTGCATTTTCCTCTCTCTCTCTCTCTCTCTCTCTCTCTCTCTCTCTCTCTCTCTCTCTCTCTCTCTCTCTCCTAAACCCCGTGTTAATCTTCCTCTTAGGCAAGAGTCCGCAATTTTTTGTTTGCATTCAGACTTTTACGGGACCTCAATGTTGGATATCATAATGCGGCCTCATGAATACCTGATGGGGGCTCATGATGCCACGGAGTCTCTATGGCTCGTCCCCTTCTCAGAAGACTGAAGCTGTTGATTAAATTTGAATATCAAAGCCCCGGATCGAAGTTAACGCGACGTCGGGCATGAGGCCGGGTATGCCCGCTTAATGAAGTATCGGGCAAAACAATACCCCCCACCTCCCACCCCCTACCCCTACCTCTCTCTCTCTCTCTCTCTCTCTCTCTCCCCTTCCGCCGTCATATCTATATCTTACTCAAATCGTCAGTAATACACTGGTGGACTCGCAAGGGATTTTGACCCGTGAGGACGGAGGTCGTAAGGTTCGGTATCTCTGCTTCCGTGTGAGTCGATGCTTTGCCATTAGCTCCTCGCTTGGCGTTAATGTGAACCGGATATCAGAGACTGTCATCTATCCTATATTGTTGGGCAAATCTTTACAAAAGAGAGAGAGAGAGAGAGAGAGAGAGAGAGAGAGAGAGAGAGAGAGAGAGAGAGAGAATGCTAGTTGCATTATCATAACGGCATCACAAAGCATGATGCCATAAATTAGAGAAAATATTATAAATAGTAAATTGAAACTTCTAAGAAGCCACTGTACTTGGTCTTTGGCAAATAAATGAGTAACCTTAAGAGAAGCAGTTGAAGAATTTTCATTATTCTAACCATATATTTAATTTATTTTTACTTTATATTTTTTTTTGTTGTAAAATGAAGTGCTTACCATTTTGTACTAAGACCTACTAAACAATTCGTGTTACGTTAGTGAGAAATTAGAAATACAAAGATTGACATTATATAGTTAAGATTCTTTGTAAAATTCGTGGAAATTCATTATAAAATTTCTCGATATATACACCAGCCATTGTTTTGATTATCACCGCTATCATGAGAGGGAATAAAATACTTCTAGGTATTCAACTGACTCGAACTTGGACTTTGTGAGATATCAAAAAATATATAAATAAAAGTTTTGCTTAATACTGGAATCACCGATCACAAGAAAGTGCATATGATAATTCATTGTCCTTTTCTCTCACACGTTTTGTTTTTGCTCGTACTTAATAATGCAAAATATGATGAAATATAATGCATAAACGGAATATAGTGAAGAAGGTAAATACCTTTTTTTTAAGATAATAGCTTAAAGCTGAAAGTACAAAATAATTAAGCACAAGTTGATTCGTATTATGAAAAGAATTATCTGTTGAAGAAGACTTCCAGATATTTTGCGTCTATTTATCTAAAATATGAGGATTTACAATAGCCTCAGTGGCAAGTTTGGGATATATTTAACTTTAAATTTAAAATGCAAGTCTGTAATTGCTAAAAAAAAAAAAAATAACTTTATAAAATCTGAAGGTAAAATTCCATTTACACTGTACCGATTTGTATAAGTATGTAACTTATTCACTCCCCCTCTGAAGACATATTTTTATAACATGCCTCATGCATAAATATGACCTCTCTCTCCCTCTCTCTCTCTCTCTCTCTCTCTCTCTCTCTCTCTCTCTCTCTCTCTCTCTGGGGAATCTTTCATTCACCACGACCCAAAGAAGGCTATCAGGTGCGTCCTCCTATGACCGCCAGGTAATTCACGTCAGCAAAAGGTATCAGCAGCCAATACTCGGATATTTATGGCGGATCTGGCCATATTTCCGCCGCGCCGGGCATAAACACGCTATCGCGAAAGGCCTCCCCCTTTTCGACCCGGCGCGGCGCAGAGAGAGAGAGAGAGAGAGAGAGAGAGAGAGAGAGAGAGAGAGACGCTGGATGTGTGTGCAATAAAATTGACTATTGGTCTTAAAGGGAATTTACCTAATGGAGATAAAATCTAAAAGCGTCTATAAAAATGGTCCTTACACTCGTCGCCGGTTTGGCTGACTCTCTTGTTTACATGTTTATTGAGACTTTAACGTGGCCGTCGAACTCCTCTCGGGGAAACATGGTTTCATTTTTTTTTAAGGACGAGCTAGCGCCTCTTCCCAAGAGGGTTACGGCGTGATGAGTAACCCTTATTCACACCTGAAGCCTCCTTAAGTACGAGCGCCCCCGAGGTTAAGCGAGAGGAGGTTTAGAATCCGGGATTTGCTCCAAGAAGATTGGGTGACAGGTTGTTTAATGGAAAGGCTCTTCATCACCCGAAGATACCGGCATTGACTTCCAGACTATCCAGAGGGTTGGGTGACAGGGTGTTTAGTGGAAAGGCTCTTCTTTACCCGAAGATACCGGGATTGACTCCCAGAGAACTGTATGACAGGGTGTCAACTGAAGAGGCTGTTCGCCACCCAAAGATACCGGGATTGACTTCCAGAGGGTTGGGTGACAGGGTGTTTAGTGGAAAGGCTCTTCATCACCCGAAGATACCGGGATTGACTCCCAGAGGACTGGATGACAGTGTCAACTGAAGAGGCTGTTCGCTACCCAAAGATACCGGGACTGACTTCCAGAGTGTTGGGTGACAGGGTGTTTAGTGGGAAGGCTCTTCATCACCCAAAGATACTGGACTCCCAGAGGGGCGGGGTGACATGGGGTGTTCGGTGAAGAAGCTCTTTGTCACCCAAAATACCTGACTCTCAGCTGGTAGGATGTTCATAGGCACTCAGGCACCGTGAAAGACCCATCTTCAAAACGACCCACTAAAGGATAAAAGAAAAAAACAAAATAACTGTAGACTGACAGTGTATCCAGGCACAGTGCTTTTAAGAGTCAATTTGCCACCCATCTACAGGCAAAATCGACCTCACCAGTAAGGGCTAAAAAAAAATAAATAACAGCAGACTGACAGTGTATCCAGAGGTGGGATGGCGGGGGTTGCAGAGGGGAAAGGTAGGGGAAATAAAAACAAAAACCAGTTTGTTGTAAAGATTCCCATCCGAGATAAATCAGTTAATACCATACAATGAATCAAATGCCGTACATCCATAGATAACCTTTTGCGATCGCATAAACTTGAGGGCTCCCAAAGGTCAGTTGGAGTAATTACCATTAATGGAGGTTTTCGAAAATGCTCGTTTGAATATTTTGTTGTGGCTTCATCAAGATGTTTTGTAATTTATGTGAAGTAAACATCTCTGCTGCGGCTGTTATTTTATGCTGCGGTGAAGATCTTTACCATAAATTTGTTAAATATAACCCGGAATTTGGAATTTTGAATGCTTTGCATATCTAAGTTTTGCTGGGGTCTAACTTCATCCCCATAAATTTACCCATCCGATAATTTTAGCTGAATTTCTGTTACAGGATTCAACAACCACGAGTCTGTATTCAGTGGTTCTCAACCTGGGGGAGGGGAGGGGGTCAGCAATTTCCAAGGGGGGCGCGAGCCCTCGGGAAAAATAAAAAATTCTCTAATTATATTCGTTATTCTCTTAACAAGAGTCCCTAAGAAGCAGTGTAAAGTATCTCACTAATTGATTTCCAAAAGAATAAAAACACCTCTTCTCCTTTTCTTTTATTTTTTTTTATTTTCCTTTAAATCTGAAAGGGAATTTTACTTATAGAGATGCAAGAGAGGCCGTGGTAATAAAAAGGTTAAGAATAAGAACCACAAGGATAGATGAAGCAGTAGTTGGGAAACACCAGAAATTACACTTTTATAGTCACTACAGGGTCCGCCATTACCTACTGTTTCAAGTATTTTTATTCATTTGCTGTAATTAATTTGTTAATTTATTTTCTCTTTAGTAATAAGTGGTCTCATCTTTCTGTATTTCCCATTACCTCCTGTTACTTCTTTCTAATGAACACCAAATTCTTTGGAAGTTAGATTTTCAAGACAATGACTCTCTGTGGGCTTGTTCCATATGATTAGGGCTCATCTGAATAATAATTATAATAATAATTTAAAATTCATTAATGACACTTGGAAATGTATGGGTTAAGGAAAGGGGCCGTTTTTATTGAGAAAGCCAGCCAGCACTAGACTACATGGCCAGTCTTTGAAGGATCCTGTATTCTGTAGTGGTAGGATCTCAACGGATGACTGGCACCTTATTTAGCCTACTACTTAAAAACATAAACATTTAGAGAGTTATCAGTTTAATAATGCCACCAACTTCAGCCAAGACGGTCGATCTTACTCTATGTCCTTCAAAGTATATTTAAAATTGAAAACAAAGCAATGTACCTGTAAATAATTCTTTTTTAATGCCTACGAAGCTGAGACTCCGCTTCCACTCTGATATCTGATAAGAGAGAAGATATAATTTTACCAGTATTTTGACACACACTAATTACTTCATCCAGGAAGGAAAATATCAACAAACGAAACAGGATCTGTCAGTGACAACCATCCACCAGATATCAGTTTTGTTAAAGTTAATGAAGTGGAATCTGATTCTCGATCTTTGCCACCACGCCCAGCAGTGTCAATTCTTATCGGAATGGCAGAGGAGACCAAAGCGTGGGCGTATGTCGGTTTGTTTTGACCAATATTCTTTTTTTTTTTTTTTTTTTTACGCCTTAAGCAACTTTAACAAAAAAATAAAAAAATTCCTGATTTTCGTCCTCACCAGCATGATGTTATTCAAAGTATATACATGGAGTGGAATGAAATATAAAATTTAGTTAGGCCAAGCTCTGGGGCCTATGAGCTCATTCATAGCTAGAAAGTTAAGAGTAAATAGGTTTTAAAGGCGCAACAGGAGGAAAACCTCGCAGTTGCACTAAGAAACAATTTTTTTTTGGGGGGTGGGGGATTGGGGAGTGGTGATTTGGAAGCAGATCCAGACTATCACTCAAATTTATCTTCACCTTCTATAGAACCTACTCCAGCTGCAAGTTGAGGTCAAGGCTTCATACCCATTGCCAGGGGGAAATGTTCAGATGTAATGATTCAATTTTATTGCTGAAAAACAACTTTTTTTTTTTTTGCCCGTTTGATTTTGGAGTTATCAGATTCATGTCAACGAGTAATGGATGCTTCAAGTTTCCTCCATTTTTCTTTGCCTGCTTGATTCTGGACTTATCAAAAGCATGTAACAGAGTGATGCCTCATGTCACAAGCACATCAATCTTTCATAACGCCTCGAACATCACTTTAGCTCTCAAAACATCCGATTATGCATTTCCCATTTTATTTTCCTTCATCCACCTCTTCACTCCTTCGCAGCTTCCCTGAGACCACCTTAACACTCTGACACTTCCTCGCGGAGAAAAAAAACCCCCAGAAATTGCTACCTTAGGGTAATGAGAAACACACACACCGGCTGAAACGTGATTGGGACGAGTGGGAGGGCCGATGCGTAGCATACGAAAAAAGGGTGTTTCTAATACTCCAAATAACATCTTCAATGACCTGATGACGATGTTCGTGGCTCGCCAGGGGTGGGAGGAAAGAGGTCGGGGGAAGGGGTGGCTCGTATGCGTGTAAGAATCGACTGGAGCCGACATTCGCACGCGTGAAGATTACAGTTATCTACTCTCATCGATATGCCAGATACGACATGCGATAACAATTTTGACCGGTGCGTTCTGACGGCTGTCAAGTGGCCGCGGCTTCGGCTTCGCATGCCCACTTCGGCGATTGAAACGAATTATAAGCCTGAGATTCCGAATGCCACAAGACCTCGCAGAATCTCGTGATGTTACTGTGCATTCTTTAGATCCTTCCAAAAAGTTATTTATTCAATAAACACGAAATAAAATCTCAGGTAAATTTGACCAAATGTAGTCAAACTGTAGGGTTTCAGAGGCAGAGAAGATGGCTTAATACGACTGGAGAGTGTTGAAAGAAGAGAGATAATGCGTTCATTGTACAACGCGTCAATTATCTCGACATTAACATCATGCCTTTTCACCAGAGGAATCTCAGGAATCATCATCAAGTTTGTCTTCTCTCTCTCTCTCTCTCTCTCTCTCTCTCTCTCTCTCTCTCTCTCTCTCTTCGTGTATTTATCTCATGCCTTTATTTATTACTAAATTTTTTTCTTCAAATACTCCACATTTCTAGCTCAATGGTTGGCAGTGCTTATTAAAGATATTCTCTCTCTCTCTCTCTCTCTCTCTCTCCCTTTATTCGTAAGGAATGTGAATTCAATAAGACTTTGCCTGTAACTTTTCTGAGCTGCAGACAATAAACTGTGTTAAGGAAAAATTAAGACATTGATCATCAGAAAAAAAAACTGTTTCATTTCCATGGTGGAAGTAATTTTTAGATAATTCTCTTTGTTTTAAGTAATTCTCTTTATTTTTTAAATAATTGTCATTATCCATAAATGATTCTCTTTATTTTTCATAATATTTCTCTTTATTCTTAAATCATTCTATTTACCCTTAAATAATTCTTTTTCTTTTTAAAGGATTCTCTTTACTTTGTTCTATCCAGGTCCTTTGTATGAAACGTAGGTATTTAGTTTGAGGATAAAAGAACTTGTTCAAGAAAAAAAAAATTATGAACCGGCAACCTACAGATTTCTTCTTGAATTTTATATCTAATAGATGTCCTTTTTTTTTTTTTTATATTTCCTCTTACATTTTATATCTAATAGATGTCCCCCCTTTTTTTTAGATGGCTGATCGATTTAAAGTTCATCACTTATTCTGATTTGACAGGTTCAAAACTCAAAATCCAATATCTTCCCTTTCTTCTGTTCAAAGTTAGAATACTCTGAATATAAGAAAGGTAATATATATATATATATATATATATATATATATATATATATATATATATATATATATATATATATATATATATATATATATATATACACACATATATATATATATATATATATATATATATATATATATATATATATATATATATATACATATGCATATACGAATGTATGTATGTATCTGGATAACTATGTATAAAAGAACAAAAAAGAGCAAACAAAAACATAACACCTCCCAGCTCATAGCACCGTTAACACCCTCTTCACACACACACACACACACACACACACACACTCAGTCAACCCCCCGAGTTACCTCACATCGAAGGTAGGAGGAGGAGGAGGAGGAGGAGGAGGAGGAGGAGGAGAAGGAGGAGGAAAGCGACCCAGGACCCAGAGTGACCTTATAAAGATCGCCGATAGCGCCCAGATAAAGACCCGATGGAGTGGACGATAGAAGTGCCTCCCTCTATGTTAATGGGTGTGAGAGGGCTCGCAGCAGCATGACATTTACATCTGGAATGGTGATGCCAATAGTGAGGTCAATGGTGATGCCAAGAGGGATGGGTAGGTAGGGGAGGAGGGGGAAGGCGGGAGAAAGGGAGGTAGGGGCATGAGATGTTGCTTTTTCTTATGGGAGAATTCGGGTGGCGGGACACTCTTTCCGATGGTATTGGGAGATTCGGACTGCGCGGAGGCGCGATATGGGATCAGTGAGAGAGAGAGAGAGAGAGAGAGAGAGAGAGAGAGAGAGAGAGAGAGAGAGAGAGAGAGTTGCAATACACGATCAGGTGAGAGAAAGAGAGAAAGATGGTAGGTTACTGCTGTATGAGATTAGGAGACATATATATAGAGAGAGTGAGGGATGAGAAGAAGACTGGGAAAGAGAGAGAGAGAGAGAGAGAGAGAGAGAGAGAGAGAGAGAGAGAGAGAGGAGAGAGAGAGAGTTGCAATACACGAACAAGAGAGAGAAGGAGGGATGAATATATATATATATATATATATATATATATATATATATATATATATATATATATATATATATATATATATATATATATATATATATATATACTGTATATACAAACGATAAAAAATTGTACTAAAAGTTCAGTCTTAAGGAAAATTTCTCAGCAACTTCCTGTTCAAGAACTTAGGATATATTCTCGGATGCTGCTTACAAAATTATAAAGCAAGCTGTAACTGAACAATAACCTGACTAACAGAATATTGATTTAAACTTCTTTTGAAAGTGTTGAAAAGGGTCTTGATTTAAATTTTTTTAAAGAAAAAAAAACGAATTTTCTCATTTCAGGCATAAATGCCTATCTACTAAAATATAAAAATAACGATGTTTAATTTAAATTTTCCTCAAAAACATTCGGTCAAGCTGTTTTTCAAAAGGTTCGGGAAGGTCCGAAAACATTTTTAGAGGCCTTTATAATTAAGAATAATGAAGAACACTCATTTCAAGCATTGTTTCGTATCTACCAATATATAAAAAAAAAACACGATGTTTAACCTAACCTAACATTCGTTCATATGTGAGCTTGTTCCATATGAACAGGTTTCATCTTCTCGATTAATAATAATAATAATAATAATAATAATAATTATCTAATAATAATAATAATAATTTAATTCATCTATTTATTAATAGATTTTATTTCTTTTTTTGTAAGATTTATGTATTTCCCTTCCTCTTACTTCTTCCTAATGAACACCATATTCTTTGGAAACTTGAATTCTAAGTCAATGACCCCTGTGGGATTGTTCCATATGGGTTTCATCTACTTAATATATAAATAATAACAACATGTGAATAATCACAAGGCAGCTAACCAAACTTATTATACCAGGGTCCTCTCTGACGCTCAAAATATATATCACGAAAAATATTAACAGGTTCCACAACAATACCTCCTCCAGGAGGCTGGCTTAGAATCCCGTCGGGAAATTAGGATATGCAAAGAGCCCCATTGTCCTAATTGCCAGATCTAACCCCCCCCACCCTGACCTTTGGAAAACAAACTCGCCGGCAATAAAATCGGGACCAGAGGTTGCGTCGGCGATTGGGAGGAGAAGTTACACCGACTCACGTCGCCATATCATATATCAGCGGACACTTTGATAACATCATCAACGCTTGCGGACGATCGGATAAAGATCGCGACCGATAAGATAATTGCGAGCGATACGACCGCCGGCCTTTATTGTGGCCTTGCCCCTTTCGGTAATCCTGTGACCCTCGTGAATATTATTGGTATCATTATTATTATTATTAGTATTATGAATTTGGCAGTGAAAAGGGGCTGGTTCTGTATATTTCGAGGGCGTCTCGGCTCTTGCATGATTTTGGTAGGTGGGTGGGTATGTAGGTTGCTTGTGATACGGTCTTAAGATTTCTTTATTTCAGGCTCCGAAAATGTATGTTATTTATTGGTCTGTGCTCATGTACGTACGCACACAAGCAGGCACTATATATATATATATATATATATATATATATATATATATATATATATATATATATATATACATATATATATATAGTATATATAGTATGTGTGCCAATTTATAACCGTTTAAAAAGCCAGGACTTCAGAGCGTGTCTCAAAACAACATCATAAGCAACATTCATATGATACACAAGAAAAGAATATTTGCCAAGAAATTCACAATATCGTGAAAACCAATCTGTGTAATAAAAATCCACAACTGCGTATTAATGTAATATTTACCATTTAACTGTGGATTTTTATCACGCAAAAGAATATTTGCCCATTTTTCTTATTTGTGTCAGATTCCCCCCCCCCTCCAAAAAGTACACCACAGGTAGCAACAGCTTCCATCCTAAGTTCTCGCTCATGAGATACGACCCACTAAAAGCAAAACTAATTGCCTACCCATGTAACATATAAAAGAACACAAGATTATCATTTGCCCTCTGGAAAAAAAATAAAAAAATAAAAGCCGTTCACGCACAGCTAGCAGCATTTACCGAGAGACTACGAGAAGACGCTACTTAAAAAGGACCAATTCGGCAAATTGATCAGATACACGAAACGATAACCCGAGCGATTTCTCTTAAGCTTTTGACAAACGACATGTCAATACTCCTTCTTTACCCGCTTTGTGTTGCTCTGGAAACCCGATTGCGTGTAATTAGCGGTCTGGTATACAAACCTGTGTTTTCCTCTCGTCTCTCTCTTCTTCTCCTTCTTCTTCTTCTTCTTCTTCTTTGAATTTTCACTTGAAATATCGTGTAGAATGTTGCCTTGACGGGCCTTGTTATTACGATGGCCAAGATAAGATTCGGGCTGATAAGGCATAAAGTACACGCAAAGCTCGCTAAGGGATCGATTCGCACACACACACACACACACACAAACACGCACACACACACGGACATGATCTCCCGTGGGTGATCACTTTGGGGGATGGTCACTTTGTGGATGGGTTTTCAGAGGACATTCATCCGCCTTTGTTAATTTGCTCGGTGGATGATTGGGGACTGATGTCTCTCGAGATCAGAAATTGACTGCGATTGGAAGGTGCAATTTCACCGTCAATGTTGTCAAGATTACCGCCATTGTTGTTTGTGTACGTGTTTATGTATGCACGTCTGTGAATGGGTTCTCATAGCAACTGAAGCACAAGCGCGAACACACACACACACACACACACACACACACATATATATATATATATATATATATATATATATATATATATATATATATATATATATATATATATATATATATATATATATATATATATATATATATATATATATATATATATATATATATATATAGTGTGTGTGTGTTTGTTTAGATGTACAATAAGGAAAAATGTAGCACACAGTACACCACAGTTGACTATCTTTCAAGTATATAATTTAATGCTCAGGTTACCTAAATCCTTTCCCTCAAGCAAGATGGATATAAATTTTATATATATATACACACACATATAAACAAACCTATTTGCATTCTGGTTTTGCCACCAGCAGGCATGCATGCATGCAAGCGTTTGGGCGTCCAAATTAACAGCAATACACAGACATTGTTCATGACAATCCAACAGCTTGCATGCAAGCATTAACCCTGTCTCTAATCCACCCACATCTCTTAATTCATGATACGACCCACCCTTTGTAAAACCTAACATTATTTAAGCGAATATTTTCCCTACATCTTTCGAGGTCAGGTCACCCGATTAGCACCCTAATCGGACGCATTCAACCAATGGGCTATTAGTATTAGAAAGTACTTATCGGCCCCTTAATCGCCTTGGCTGCTGTTTTCGTTCGGAATGCCTCGTGTCGACTTCCCTCTTACAGCAATTAACATGTCCGAAGATCCCATTGGCGCAGAGACAGCTTCTATCTGAGTGCGCTTGTTGTTAATATCTTCTTTGGTTAGTGGGTTTTATTGTCTTCTTTCTTCGGCGGGGAAAATGGTTTTCGTGTATTGCTACCGCAAGTAGTTTGGGGATGCTTTTGTTCGCGAGAGAAATGGTTAAGGGTTGCGTTAAGTCTTCAAGCAAAGCTTCGAACAGATGTTATTGCGAACATGGTGGTGTTTAGTTCTGGAGAAGTTGAAAACCTCTTATTTTTATTTTTTTTTTATTGAGATGCAGACTGGAATTTCTAATTGGAATATAAATCAAAGGAGAATAGAAGCTAAATAGTGAAAATTACTAATAATTTCATGGAAGCTTTACCTCATTTTAATTATAGCCCCCAAAAAAACTACCATTATCAATAAACAGATGAAAAATAAATAAATAAACAACCCCAAGCCCCTTACTCATACGAGGTTCAGTCACTCGTACGAAACTTAAAGACACCGATGCGAACGATTATGAAATTTGATCAGAGCGATAAGGGATGTTATCGGGAACATTGCATGACGAACGAAAAGACGGGAAATTCATCGTGTTAAAGACTTTCATTTCCGATCAGTCTTAAAGCAAATGATGTTTGATTTCGCTATGTTTTTTTAAAACATTTTCGAGAATTTTTGTGGTACTGTTTAATTCATACTACAAGATGGTTTTGATGTATATTTGTTCAGGTTCTTAATCAGTATTTACAAATAAACAAAAGATAACTACATATATGCTAATTTCATCACAGTCTTGGAAAGACTTCTGAAAGGATATTAATACATGATTGCTTAATAAACACGTGATATGGGGGCTTATCGTGTGTACACATGAATTTCTATGTAGAGTTTATAATAACACATTTTCCTCCGTAACATTAATTTTTGTGTAATTCATTATATTGTTGCTACTAATCAGTATTCAGAATAGGTTTCATCTTCTGAATAATAATAATAATAATAATAATAATAATAATAATAATAATAATAATAATAATAATTAATGAATTTACTCAGAATCCATAAGAAAAACGAAGATAACGAAAAGAAAAACAATAAACCTAAAGGAAAGGAAAGGGGGGGATTTTAACTCGAATCCGAAGGATACTTAGCGCTGATCTTGAGAGACGAGGCGCCGCTAATCCGGCAGAGAGCAGGTGTGCCCAGGGGCGGCCAGCTGTCCCCGTCTTTACCTGGACCCGAGGCTAATGAGTGGAAAACTTTAAATGGATCTGTTGGAGTCTCCGCGAAAATTAGGAGGAGGGACCCATAAGCAGTTTGAGCAACGAGGAAGGTGAGTGCGGAATAGGGGAAGGATAATGAATAGGCAATGGTTATTATGAGTAAAGGTGTAAGATGATAAAGGGATATGAAGTAAAAGGTTATTGACACGGTTCTGAGAGAGAGAGAGAGAGAGAGAGAGAGAGAGAGAGAGAGAGAGAGAGAGAGAGGATAGACACCATAATGTAATGCTACTATCAAAAGAATAGGGCTGTATCTCTGCTCATTGGTAAGCAGGGATACAGGAGTATCAGGTATATTTGGTTGTACCGTGTATGAAGTGTTTTTATGGGTCTCTCTCTCTCTCTCTCTCTCTCTCTCTCTCTCTCTCTCTCTCTCTCTCTCTCTCTATATATACACACACACACACACATATATATATATATATATATATATATATATATATATATATATATATATATATATATATATATATATATATATATGTATGTATATATATAAATACTTCTACATATGAAGTTGTCAAAAACCACATAACCCTCCACTAATTTTCATCATTCTCCTATGAGTGTGTGTGTGCGTGTGTGTGCGTCTATGTGTCTGTCTCTCTGAGCGCCCCCAAAAAGGACCACTCGGCCCACACCTCGACCAAAGGGAAAACAAAAGATGTCGCACATGTCAACGACAATGGCTAATGAATTTCAATCATAATAGTTGTAGGGCGGTGTTCGCTCCGCGGGAGAGCGGCCCGGCCCCTTCGAAAGGAAACCCCCAGCATGACACTACGCTTCGAGACAAGTTATTCCCAGAATGACTTTCTAATGCCCATTGTCTTCGTCTAGAAGCAAACGGGGGCAGGGGTGGGGAGGGGGACTGTATTTAGACGGACATGGAATTCTGCAAGGTAGGTTTAGTGACACTGATAGAAATATCATTTGAAAATGCCAGTGACCTATGGTGTCTTGTGGTGTCTTGTATTCAGGATAATGGCTCTTCTAGCTCAGTGACGTACCAAGGTACCTAAAAATTCTGCTGGTAGTTTTAGTGGTACTGGTAGCAATAACGTTAAAAATACCAGTGACTTTTACCACATTACCCTGAAGACATTCGTTCTGGTACTGGAATTCTATATCGAACTCTCTGCAATTGAATATACGGAGAAGAAGTGGGAAATTAATAATTATTTTTATTCCTTTTACTTTGGCAAAGCTTGTTTTAACCAAGTGATAGGTCATTCTCAAACGACGTGATAGAAAAAAGTGATGCTTTGATTCGGAAAAGGCATTTGGAAAATAAAAATGAAACCAGAGTTTGCAATCATTACAATTTGCAGTCTGTTTCATTATATGATTATCACTGGATTAGAAAAACCAGAGTTTTGGAATCGTGATAATTTTCAGAATCTGCTTCATTATATGATTGTCACTGCATTAGAAAAAAACAGAGTTTTGGAATCATTATAATTTGGAGACTCTATCATTATATGATTATCACTGGATTAGAAAAAACCTACAGTTTGGAATCATGATAACTTGCAGAGTCTGCTTCATTATATGATTATCACTGGATTGGAAAACCCAGAGTTTTGGAATCATTATATTGTGAGGACTCCGTTTCATTATATGATTATCACTGGATTAGAAAAAACCGAGTTTTGGAATCATTATAATTTGCAGACTCTGTTTCATTATATGATTATCACTGGATTAGATAACTCTTTAACCAGGTTTTCACAAAACATTATCCCAAACAAAAGAAAGTACCGTGAAAATAACAAAGAAACTAAGACACTGGATGGAAGTTAAAATGGAGAAATATGGATTCAGGAATCAGTAAAATTTCTTTTTTTATTTTCATCCTTATTATATGTCCCCTGAATTTATCATTTTTACATTCGACGATATCTATGCATTGCATCTATTGCACAGTATGCAACTGACTTCTGATTCTTATATCTTTGGTAAGAGAGAGAGAGAGAGAGAGAGAGAGAGAATGTAAGTGTGTTTTAGCTCTTTCAATCATCTGAAATTCAAATCGAGTATATACTACTTCCGATAATTCTGGAGAGAGAGAGAGAGAGAGAGAGAGAGAGAGAGAGAGAGAGAGAGAGAGAGAGAGAAAAATACAACGAAATACAGATCATGTTTCTCGGCCAAGTGTGTAGAGTCAACAAGAGGAATTAGAGCCTGAAGCAATAGCTCTCTCTCTCTCTCTCTCTCTCTCTCTCTCTCTCTCTCGAATAAAAAGGAATATATAAATGATACCTCTCTCTCTCTCTCTCTCTCTCTCTCTCTCTCTTTCTATATATATATATATATATATATATATATATATATATATATATATATATATATATATATATATATATATATATATGTATATATGTTTGCATATATATATATATATATATATATATATATATATATATATATATATATATATATATATATATATATATATACTACCAGATATTCGCTTTATTTATTATCACCCTATACATGCAAACACTACAAGTATATCACACCATATCTTGAGAAGCTATGTAAAGCTTTCGATAGATATAATTCACAACATGCACGCAATGTTTCATCTTATTTTTTGATATAATTATTAAAAGAAATTTATTTTCTTAAGTTATTGCGTTGTAAGCTTTTCATGCAAATCATTGTTGAAAATGTACTCCGCATTACTGATTCGGGCATTCAAAACTACAAGCATAAGATCTGGGAGAATTGTCTCTTCCTCTAAGAAGCCAAATAATATATTCGCAAGAGCTTTTAAAGATTATTCTCAATTTTACACAGGATTTCCAAAAGCAATGTTTCTTTCGTTATATACTTCAGAGATTAATGCCAATTTTACCCAAGGTATTTGAATTCAAATTTTTCTTTCGTTATATACAAGCTGAATTCATTCTCCCAAATCGTTTTGTTATATACCTCAGAGATTAATACCAATTTTACACACGATCTTTAAATTCAATGTTTCTTTCGTTATATACAAGCTGAATTGATTCTCCTAAATCAGTCTATCTCTTCCACATAGTTAAACTTTTAATACAAGAGTTATGCCACTGTAATCATCGTTACAGATTGTTACAGTTAAACTGTCGAGCTATCCAGTCCACCTTAAGAATCTTATATCCCTCATTCTCCACAATTTCACGGGCGCACTTTCTTCCTACCCCGGATCATTAAATGCTAGAAATGCCCCTAAACGTCTTGGCATTAAAGCGAATTTCAGTATTGATAAAAGTATCTAATCGTTAACGAAGTTTCTTGTTAACAGAAGATTTCAGCGCCGTGAAACTTCATTAAACTTTTTTTTTTTTTTTACCGGCTTTCTGGTTCACTTGTTCATATACTGTGCGGTAGGGGTATGGTGGGGGGTTCTGGGAGGGGAGGAATCGGGTACAGTCGCGGTAAAGTTGGGAGGTAAGATTCGTGATGCGACACCATTCTGCAGAATCATGCAGGGGAGTAGGGAATGTTGATAGTGATTTGCATGTATGGGCTGTTAAAAGAATTACTGAGAAGTAAGATGTTGATAGTGATTTGCATGTGTGGGATGTTGAAGGAATTGCAGAAGAGTAAGTTGTTGATAGTGATTAGTATGTATGAGGTGTTAAGGAATTGTGAGGATCGAAATGTTGATAGTGATTTGTATGTGAGGGCTGTTAAAGAAATTGTGGGGAGTAAAATTTTGATAGTGATTTGTATGGACTGTTCAAGGAATTAGTGTGAAGTAAAATGTTGATATTGATTTGCGTGTATGGCTGTAAAAGGAATTACTGAGAAGTAAGATATTGATAGTGATTTGCATGTGTGGGCTGTTAAAGGAATTGTGAGGAACAAAATGTTGACAGTGATTTGCATATATGGGCTGTTAAAGAAATTGTGAGGAGTAAGATGTTGATAGAGATTTGTATGCATGAGCTGCTAAAGGAATTGTGAGGAGCAAAATGTTGATAGTGATTGTATGGGCTGTTAAGGAATTGTTGAGGAATTACTGAGAAATAAAATGTTGATAGTGATTTGCATGTATGGGCTGTTAAGGAATTGTGAGGAGCCAAATGTAGATAGTGATTTGTATGTAATGACTGTTAAAGGATTTGCTGATAAGGAATGGGCTTGACATTAAAGAACTATTGGTTTGGCTAAACGAGAAGTATTTTTTTTCATATTAGTCTCATACGAGTGTGCAAGTCAATACTCCATCAGGAGAAATGGAAGCCTGTTGTATATAACCAGAGAATTAGGAAGAAGAAGAAGAAGAAGAGAGAGAGAAGAGAGAGAGAGAGAGAGAGAGAGAGAGAGAGAGAGAGAGAGAGAGAGATGCAATAAAAAAGATGATGTATAGAATGCAACGTAGTGAATTTACATCCATAAAATACTAGCTATTCTAAGTAATGTAGAGAGAGAGAGAGAAGAGAGAGAGAGAGAGAGAGAGAGAGAGAGAGAGAGAGAGAGAGAGAGAGAGAGAGAAGAAGAAGAGAGCAGAGAGAGAGAGAGAGAGATGCAATCAAAGGAAGATGTATAGAATGTAACGTAGTGAATTCACATCCATAAAATACTAATTATTTTAAGTAATGTCATTAGAGAGAGAGAGAGAGAGAGAGAGAGAGAGAGAGAGAGAGAGAGAGAGAGAATCAAAGGAAAATGTATAGATTGTAACGTAGTGAATTCACATCCATAAAATACTAATTATTCTAAGTAATGTCATTAGAGAGAGAGAGAGAGAGAGAGAGAGAGAGAGAGAAAGACAAATACCCACTCATTGAAGACGAAGGGCGAAAGCTGCGGAGAAAAAACCGAGTCTCCCAATTTCGCTGAACGTTCCGCTCGCCCGAAGACAAGGCGACAGATGTTACCTGGCGGACTCGTGCCTAATGCGGACCGACTCCTCATTACTTTTCGTCCGTCTTCTTTGCGGATCTCCCTTCTAGTTCCGTCCGTCGTTTGGCCGCTGATTGAGAAGGAAACAGAGCCTCGGTTACGATCTCAGGCGGAGGAGGAGGAGGAGGAGGAGGAGGAGAAGGACGCTTCCTTCGACAAGCAATATGAGAATGCGAGGCAGCAATGCTCGCTAATATTATAATGAGGCGTCGAGAACACAGCGTATTTCTTACGCTGCTGCATCTTCTTCTTCCTCTTCTTCTTCTTCTTCCATCTTGGAGTCGTATGGCTTCGTTCAGCTGGGTCGTCGAGAGGGGGCCGGGGAGGGGTTTTGGGGGGTTTGGGGGGAGCGTTCCGTTCCGTTCCATTGCGCACTTGCGAACGAAAAGAATAGGTAAGCAAGGCGCACGTGCCGTAGTAGATTAATTACTCCGATCAAACCGAAGCGAAGTCCGCCGCGAAGAAAATGAGGAGGACGGCGATTCCGCCATAAAAACGGACGAGGGGGAACGAGCAGATGTGACAGACGCAAAAAGAAGAAGAAGAAGAAGAAGGAGAAGAAGAAGAAGAAGAAGCAGAAATTGGTTATACGCTCTTCCTCCAATAAAAGGTAATTGGTGGATTGTCATAGGCCTCGTTCATGACTGTAAATTGAAGACACAAGCAAAAGAAGAAGAAGAAACAGAAATTAATTATACGCTCTTCTTCCTCCTCCATTGAAAGGTAATTGGTGGATTGTCATAGGCCTCGTTCATGGCTGCAAATTGATGACAGTGAATTCTAAGCACCTACTAAGCAGATCTAAACAGGGCGTAATGACGTGATGACTGAATTCAGTCGCGAAAAACTGCTTGATATGTAAAGACAGTCTCCTAAGATGTAGAGATACAAATTTTTATGAGCCGTTCTAGTTTTCTGTAAAAGAAAACTATTGTGCCGGCTTTGTCTGTCCGTCCGCACTTTTTCTGTCAGCCCTTAGAGCTTAAAGCCTACTGAGGCCAGAGGGCTGCAAATTGGTATGTTCATCATCCACCCTCCAATCATCAAACATACCAAATTGCAGGCCTCTAGCCTCAATAGTTTTTATTCTATTGAAGCTTAAAGTTAGCCATAATCGTGCTTCGGGCAACGATATAGGATAGGCCACCACCGGGCCGTAGTTAAAGTTTCATGGGCCGCGGCTCATACAGCATTATACAGAGACCACCGAAAGATAGAT
>NC_089755.1:55629297-55661797 GCF_040412425.1 Macrobrachium rosenbergii | reverse complement strand
TTTTTATTAGTTACTAAGCTAAGTCAGATTTTTTTCATTCGTTTTATTTAATATTTTATCTTTAAAAGGGCTTATAAGATTTGCATTCCAATAAAATTAATTTTTTTTATTAGTTAACAAGCAAAAACAGATTTTTTTTCGTTTTACTAATTTTTTTTTACTTGAAAAGGGCTTATATGATTTACATTCCAATAAAATTACATTTTTTATTAGTTAACAAGCTAAAACGGATATATATTTTTTTTTATTTAATTTTTGTTTTATCTTTAAAAGGGCTTATATGATTTACATTCCAATAAAATTACATTTTTTTATTGGTTAACAAGCTAAAACGGATATATTTTTTTTTATTTAGTTTTTTTATCTTTAAAAGGACTTATATGATTTGCATTCCGTTAACCTCTCCGGAATTTCTCCTTTTAGATAAAAAAAAAAAAGACCTCAACCATTGTAAACATGTCACTCCCACGGCGTGGCAACAAAACATCCACATGTCGAATGCTGATAAAACGTAAAGGAGAATAAGATATGAAGAGCAAATATTGTATAAACCTCTTTGTATCGACATGTGTTTGTTATCAACACTGAAGAACAGAATATTGGCACAGAACAACACTAATTTACTTACATCTTTATCTGTTTATTTATTCATTTCTTCATTTATTTCTTCAACTTGCTGATGACTAATCTCTTCTTTCTGCATTTACTGTTACTTTCTGTTCCTTCTTGCAAATGAACACCATGTTCTTTGGAAGCTTGAATTTCAAGTCAGTGGCCTGTGTGGTGGGCTTGTTCCATAGGAATAGGATTCATCTTCTCGATAATAATAATAATAATAATAATAATAATAATAATAATAATAATAATAATAATAATAATAATAATAATCTGTTCCTTCTTACAGATGAACACCATATTCTTTGGAAGCTTGAATTTCAAGTCAGTGGCCCCTGTGGTGGGCTTGTTCCATAGAATAGGATTCATCTTTCGATAATAATAATAATAATAATAATAATAATAATAATAATAATAATAATAATAATAATAATAATAATAATAATCTGTTCCTTCTTACAGATGAACACCATATTCTTTGGAAGCTTGAATTTCAAGTCAGTGGCCCCTGTGGTGGGCTTGTTCCATAGGAATAGGATTCATCTTTAATAATAATAATAATAATAATAATAATAATAATAATAATAATAATAATAATAATAGTAATAATCTGTTCCTTCTTGCAAATGAACACCATGTTCTTTGGAAGCTTGAATTTCAAGTCAGTGGCCCCTGTGGTGGGCTTGTTCCATAGGAATAGGATTCATCTTCTCGATAATAATAATAATAATAATAATAATAATAATAATAATAATAATAATAATAATAATAATAATAATAATAATAATAATAATATGTTCCTTCTTACAGATGAACATCATGTTCTTTGGAAGCTCAGTGGCCCCTGTGGTGGGCTTGTTCCACAGGAATAGGATTCATCTTTAATTAATAATAATAATAATAATAATAATAATAATAATAATAATAATAATAATAATAATAATATGTTCCTTCTTACAGATGAATACCATATTCTTTGCAAGCTTGAATTTCAAGTCAGTGGCCCCTGTGGTGGGCTTGTTCCACAGGAATAGGATTCATCTTCTCGATAATAATAATAATAATAATAATAATAATAATAATAATAATAATAATAATAATAATAATAATAATAGTGAATAGCAACTTCGAAACTTCAAAACATTTCTAAAGGCAATTATAAGAAAATAACACACGTCCTTTACGGCACACATACTTTAAATTGTGCGTTTCATTTGCATAATACTTTTTTTTCTCTCTCTCTAATTTCGTCGGAGAAAATTTTTACTCTTTCCAATAAAACTTGTCTCGATCCATCACTCGGGGTTTCTCCCTCTTTATCCGGCAAACACAATTTCCATTCATTACTCGAAGCTGATTTACTGTTTTCTTTTTAAAATTTTTTTGTTTAAAAAAATTTTTTTTTAGCTTTTGTCATTTTTTATTTTTTTTTTATTTTTTATTTTTTTTTTGTCTTTTTCGTCGAATTTCGGCGAGAAAATGCGCAAGTTGTTGGTTTTTGAATAATTCAATTTTGCCCCATTCCGCCCAAGTGTGTTTACGATCTTGTTCCTGATGCTGACTGGAAGAGTTTTGGATGTTTCTTTACTTCTTCTTCTTCTTCTTCTTCTTCTTCTTCTTCTTCTTCTTCTTCTTCTTCTTCTTCTTCTTCTTCTTCTTCTCAACGCTTCCTGCTCTTTCCCTTTTTCTTTGTGCTATTGCCTATCTCCCTTTCTTTTTGGCTATTATCTTCTTACTTCCCTCTCGCTATTTGGCTTTTTCCTTCTTCCTATTATCTTTCATTCTTTCTTACTATTCTTCTTCTGTCTATTATTTTCCTTCCTTTCTTACTATTCTCTTCCTTTATTTCTTCTGACTATTATCTTCTTCCTTCCTTCCTACTTGTTGTTTTGTCTTTCTTCTTTCTTCTTACTATTCTTTCTTCCTTTCTTCTTACTATTGTCTTTCTTTCTTTCTTCTGACAATTCTCTTTCTCCCTCGCTTCTTACTATTCTCTTTCTTCCTTTCTTCCTACTGTTCTTTTTCTTCCATTCCTCTGACTATTTTCATTCTTCCTTTCTTTTATCATTCCTTACCTTTTGGGTTCTCTTCTGTTCACCGATGGCCAATATAATTAACGCTGACATTATTAATAGCTTTTTTGAAGTTAGTTTTATGCCAATTCCATAACCATGGATACTAAGTGAGGGAAAATTAATCTTTCAGGAAATACATTTCTTGAAATCCCTCTTTGTTTTGTGAAACTTTCGGGAAATACATTTCCTGAAATCCTTCTTAGGAGGAAAAACTGCAATTGTATTTATGGTCAGTCACTTCTTAAATTTATTTAAGATTTGGTTCCATTTTATTGCAAAACTTTACCTACTAACAAGTAGTTCAGTGTATGCAAGGAATAATTTAGTACATCGATAAATGAAGACATGAGATCGGCCATAGCTTCGAAAACTGAGAATGAAGAAGTAGAACACACTGACACAGAGATAAATGGATAAGAAATGGAAGTATTGGAACAAATTAACGTAGGGGTAAATGAATAAGCGAAAGGAAATGTAGACCAAAGACAAGTACGAATAAACAAAATGAATGGAGGGATAAGTGAAGGAACTGGTCAATTCTTCCGTAATTCTTCTTCTGTAAATGTCAGGTACAAAGACTTCTCCCTGGATGCAGGCGAGGGTCGTAAAAATCTTCTTCTTCCAGTTTTATGAAGGAGATAATTTGTATTATTGTGCTTTTATTTGGGATAATATGGGGGCCTCTCTCTCTCTCTCTCTCTCTCTCTCTCTCTCTCTCTCTCTCTCTCTCTCTCTCTCTCTCTCTCTCTTGTACACAAATATATACATGTATTATATTCACTAACACAATCGCCCATTTTCTACATAAACCTCAACTTTACCTACAAAGGTTTGCTCATAACATACCTCTCTCTCTCTCTCTCTCTCTCTCTCTCTCTCTCTCTCTCTCTCTCTCTCTCTCTCTCTCTCTCTCTCTCTATATATATATATATATATATATATATATATATATCTTCTTATATATATATATATATATATATAGGTAATCAAATCATTATATAAGCTCCTTGTCATTACAATTTCCTTGAAGCCACTCGCTCCTTCTTATGAAGTTGCTCCTACCCACTAACTCTCCATATGACCAGTGCCTTGCAACAACTGTCTTCTATTGATTTTCCTTGAATTTTACGACCCGATTAGAGACCAACGGACTTTATTTCTACGGCCGCCTTCATTCTAAATTAAGAAACGTCCCAGATGCATGTTGGGACACAAATGACGAAGAAGCTTACTACCTCCATAATCCCCGAAACGCGACGGGCGTGGGGCATCAAGAATAAATTGTGCGATCCTAAAAAACATCCTGGGAGTTCCTCTTGACCAGGACCCACTAAAAGTCTTAGTGGGCCCAGCTCTCAACCAACAGACTCACTGCTGTCGAGAGCGTTCCCCGCAGACCGGAGAAGTCCGGGAGGCCTCATCTGATCCTGCTGTCTGCTAAGTAAAGAGCGTCGCTGTCTAATTTCTCTCGAAGAGGAACAGCCCGCGAGAATAGAAATGGGTCTGTTTAGCGTCTCTTCCCCCCCTCCTAGTTACTTCTACTCCGATGCAAAGGCTTTCCGCCCGCTTTTAATAATCAGCGAGACACGCTATCAGCGTCAAGATCTGGCTGGCCCGGTTCGAGAATAACGCCTTCGCGTGGCTCTTCACGTCGGCCAGTTCTTTCATCTTCCTTTTATTTACTTTGGTAAACACAAGTTTATCAAGATTGTTGGTACGATTCTCATTATCATTTTGTTTATTCTGATGCTATATAGGAATCGTACTTGGTAAAGAGGCTAGTCAGTGATCTACTGGCAAAAGGAACTCCTGATCTCGACCATTCCCGAACTGAAAATTGAAATTGACGTCACTGGCAGGTTAGTTAGCTATCTACTTGCCAAAGGAGCTTCTCCAGATGTCAGCCACTGCCAAATTGATCATTGACGTCACTGGTAGGATAGTTAGCTATCTACTTGCCAAAGGAGCTTCTCCAGATGTCAGCCACTGCCAAATTGATCATTGACGTCACTGGTAGGATAGTTAGCTATCTACTTGCCAAAGGAGCTTCTCCAGATGTCAGCCACTGCCAAATTGATCATTGACGTCACTGGTAGGATAGTTAGCTATCTACTTGCCAAAGGAGCTTCTCAGATGTCAGCCATGCCAAATTGATCATTGACGTCACTGGTAGGATAGTTAGCTATCTACTTGCCAAAGGAGCTTCTCCAGATGTCAGCCACTGCCAAATTGATCATTGACGTCACTGGTAGGATAGTTAGCTATCTACTTGCCAAAGGAGCTTCTCAGGTGTCAGCCACTGCCAAATTGATCATTGACGTCACTGGTAGGATAGTTAGCTATCTACTTGCCAAAGGGCTTCTCCAGATGTCAGCCACTGCCAAATTGATCATTGACGTCACTGGTAGGATAGTTAGCCATCTACTTGCCAAAGGAGCTTCTCCAGATGTCAGCCACTGCCAAATTGACAATTGACGTCACTGGTAGGTACAGAATGATCGCCCCCATGAAGGAAAAATCTCGAAGGCTGATGGGGAAATTGACAAACCGCTGCTGTCTCCTCACCCGCGGACCGTCTCGCATCTCACGCGAGAGTCGCAATGCTTCAGGAGATAAACCCGTGGGAGAGAGTATGACGTCCCCAGCATCTCATTCTTTATCTCCGGGACTCGGCCGAGACTTATCACGCTACGAGGGGACTTTATGGTCACTCCTTCTGCCGTCCGTACATACATCCGTCCTCCACTCAGACACAGGCACTATCTCTCTCTCCCGCGAAAAGAAACTTTGTCTCCCGCGGATCAAGATCGTATTCATGAGGCTTTGCTTAAGCGCGGCCGTAAACAAGTCGTCTGGGGCCTGTTTTATCTGGATTAATAAGGGAGTAAATACTTCGCCCGGCGAGATTCTACCCGGCGATAATGTAATAACTCAGTGATTAACAGAAATCTGATTAGCATTCATCATGATCAATATAGAAAAGAGTTTTAGTTTTTCTTCATAAAACAAGCGTGCTTATGTCCCCCCTTCTCTCATTCTCCCCCTCCCCCCGCCCCCCAACCGCTGAGAATATAAGCGGGTTACGAGGAAATAAAACTATAAATTGGGATTGGACTAGGAAACACCCTCGTAAAATGGGGTATTTGCAAATATGGTGCCATGATCCAATTTTTGGACGGAGGGGGGGATATATATCGATACTGGGCGGGGGTGAGCCTGTCATAAGAGGGGGAGGGGGGCGAGGGAAGGGTGGGGGGGGGAGATCTCCCAAACTACAAAATGAATGGGCGATTGTTCCCTACACGAGCCGCGTCACCTGACCCGCTGGGTTCTCGTTAATTACCGAAAAAGCAAAGGAAAGTATGGGGCCTCCCCTAGAGGACGTAGCGTTTTCGCCATTTCGATATGGTGAGTTAGGCGAGCCGAGAGCGGAACTGTCGTCATCTTCCTTCCTTTGAGCGAATATTTGAGCGAATATTTGAGCGAATATTTTCGTCCCGTTATAAGCGACTAAGTGAGATAACTACGGAGGAGCCAGTTCAGAAGAAGCTTAAGGTTCGTAGCCATAGAAATGTGATTGTATGTTTATCTCTTTGTATATATATATATATATATATATATATATATATATATATATATATATATATATATATATATATATATATATATATATATATATATATATATATATATATATATATATATATATATATATATATATATATATATATATATAGTCATTGCAACTAGTTTATTTCTGTTTGTCGTCACATATGCAGACGCACGGTGAGAATACCTGTTATGAGGACATTACTGTTTATTGATACACACACACAATTATATATATATATATATATATATATATATATATATATATATATATATATATATATATATATATATATATAATGTGTGTGTCTGTGTCACGTGTGCGTGTGTATGTGTATGTATAAATCCGCTCACATACTCAGTGCCTAAAAAAAAGTTACTTTATATGTTAACAAATCGTTAATGTTTGATAACCATGATTATTAGCGCTTCCAGAACCACAACAATAATTGTATCATTCTTACTTATCGTACAATAGCATTCGGCTTTCAGTCATTAATATGGAACTTTTTAAACACCGAAGATTCTTCCATTAAAAACGCCTTTACGACCTAAGTTTATTTTGAGGTCAGTTCCCCAATACCAGCGTCTCCAGCTTCAAACTTTTACAAGATTTAACATACGTTTATGTTTGCGTGTGTCATTATCAGCCGAAGTCCGCGAGTTATTGTGTAGTAAACAACGAGGGCTATTATAATCAAAATGGTCTGGAATTCGGAACGCCAGGGCGTTGGTCGCGTTCTCTACCTAAGTAAACAATCGAACGGAGGGGTTATAATTACATACTATTGATAATAAAAGCGCGTGAGGGAGATTGCCTCTGCAAGATAAAAAGGGGGTGGATTGTCCGTGCACATATACAGAGAGAGAGAGAGAGAGAGAGAGAGAGAGAGAGAGAGAGAGAGAGAGAGAATTCTGAAGGGCAAATTCTTCGCGGGTCAGATTTTAGTAGTTGCATCTTATAACAACCCGAGGTTACGAAACGCGTTTTTATTAGCTTTCTTGTGATTGTGAGATCAGCTACTTTACTGGTCTTTATTACTCGTGTAAATATTAATTCAATTTTAAGATAATACATAGTGTTTAAGGATTTGGGTATCTAGTAATCTTGACGCTGCGAGGCATGGCGACTTCTCTTTGCTGTGGATCGTAAGAGCTTTTTAAAAAATTTTTTTTTTTTTTGAGAGAAGTTTCAGCTTTCATCAACATCACCACTATTTTTTTTAAGCCTCCTATACGACCTGCTTTGTTCTATATGATGGGTCTGAGGTTCAATTCAGGCCTTGCTACTCCCTTTCATATAAGATACTCATGTACAACCTTATGGCAAGGGCCCATACCTGTACAGCAGTCTAAATCCAGCAATTATCAAAATTCCTTCTCTTCTTCACTGGTTCTATGTCTCATTCTGAAATCATGATCGAGGCAAAATTCGGTTAACATATGCACTGAAACCTCTTTGTTTTCTAAATTATCTTTATTCTTAAAGCCCAAACTTCCAGCCGTTTCATTTTTAACAGGCAAATGGCTATCTTCCCCGTGCAATTTCCCACTAACTACCTTGTTTTATTCTTTCTAAGACCTTGGTAGTTCTAACGCAAGATAATTGTAATCCATCAATCTTCAGTGTTATCCTGAACTAATTTCAAGCTAATTCTGGTCTTGATTTAAAAAAACTAAAATTTATTTTCAGTTTGGTAACATCAAAATCCTATTTTAAATCTTGACAAATTTCAGCGATAAAGAATCTGAATTTCTGAGGCTGATTTTTATAGTCGAGTGTTTTCATACGTGCGTATGTTCCATCTTTCTTTTTTATTTTGTTAGTAAAATGGTTCTCTCTCTCTCTCTCTCTCTCTCTCTCTCTCTCTCTCTCTCTCTCTGTATAATATGTTCTTTCGAATGATCCAGCATAATTTGTACATAAAGCTCATATCATAAATACGAGAAAAACCTGATTCAAGCGACCGAAATTTCGTCAGCATAAAATCATGACGAAAATTCCCTAATCCTTGAGAGACAGAAAACGGATTGCAAATTCTGCTCCTGCGATGCCCATCATGTAATAGCCTAGTATTTCAAAGCACCAACGCTCAAATAACATTCTAATTACTTGGTTTTTAGAAGTTTGAAGGATGGAAACTAAGATTCTTCAGATAATAAAAACTTAAAACGGAAGTATCAGAATCTGAGTGTTGATATACATTGGAACAGTAAAAAAAAAAAAAAAAAAATTAAGAATATCAAGTGGTGAGTGGTAATGCTAAACCACTTTTTTGAGATATGAAAGCACAGCAGGTTTTAAATAATTCATAGCAAAGTAATCTCAAAGCGGGGGAGAGTCATAATTACAAGACAGTAGGGATTACTTTTCTAAAAGAACAGGGAGGGATTGGTTTTGGTTATAATTTAGCAGAGATCATATTAGATACAAGAATGTGGTAAGATTATGAGACTAGTATATATATACGTACACACATACATATATATTTTATATATATATGTATTATATATATATATATATATATATATATATATATATATATATATATATATATATATATATATATATATATATATATATGTATGTATGTATGTATATATATATATATGTATGTATATATATATATATATATGTGTATATATATATACATATATATATATATACATATATATGTATATATATGTATATATATATATGTGTATGTGCGTGTGCATTCAGTGTTCATACGTGTATGGTATTGCAATGAAGAGATTACGTTTATCTATGCTGCTTTGGACGAATAATTTTAAACTAGAATATAAGATCAAATACGGTTTTGAAACTCCTTAGACAAAATAAATTCTCAATTCATCTCAAGAGAAAAATGCTTTGTACGAATAATTTTAAACCAGAATGGTAGGTATAATACAATTTTTAAAATTCCTTCATCAAAAATGAATTCTTTATCCATCACAGAAAAAAAGTAACGCTAGAAGTCCTTCTTATTTATATCAAATAATCAACAAAACGCCGACAATGGATATTAGCTAATTTAATAATCGAGATTCTTGTCAGAACAACAGGAATTTGTAAATATTTATTGAGCAAAACATCTTAAAAAGGAACGAACATCTCTCATGTTAGTGGAGAGACTCCTGCAGGTATCTGTGAATATTTATTGAGTAAAATATCTTAGATAATCCGAATAATTTTTTCATGTTAGTAGACTCATTAATGCAGGTATTTGTGAATATTTATTGAATAAAACATCTTAAAAACATTCGGAAGTATTTACGAATATTTATTGAAGAAAACATCTTCAAAACATCCGAACATTTTCCACGCTTTTTGCCCGGAATGTTAGATGAGTGTCGTACTTCCCATCCTCCCACCGCCATCATCATCAAAATCATCATCATCATCATCTCGCTCCATCTCTCCATATTTTCACATTTTCTTCGCCGCTGCCTCCTGCCCTTTCTATCTCCTTCAATCTCTCACTTTGTCCCGAGACTGCAGCGAGAGCGGGCTGAAGGCAAACACGATTATAATTCACTCTTTTCCCCCCCTGCATAAACCACCCATCATTAAATTGGAAACTGGAAATCTATTACAAGCCGTTGATTCCAGCGCCCTGCCGTTTAACGATCTCCTCCTATGCCGGAGAGCGCCTGCGCGAAGGGGGGAAACACTGCCTTATACTATGCCTTTTTGGAAGCCTCGGACGATTATAAAATATGACCTTGATTTAATGAGCTATAATTCTGCTGCTGAATATCCATTAAGCTTATAATGTATAGAAAGGATTCGTGTTTTTTTTTCTCTCCGTATTTTTTTTTTTTTTTATGCGAGCACATCTTCTCTCCTTCTTTCGCCCCGTTTGCTGTTTAATCAGGTATTAAAGGTAGCTAGGTTTGCCGATGACCTCGGAGTATGTTTTTTTTTTTTTACGGTCAATTATTTCTATAATATTATGAGAATATTTCCAGAGGGTAAGTCTTATTAAAACATGTCTATGGGACGTAGGCGACGAGCGTTGATTGGCTAATAGGGGATCTCTCTCTCTCTCTCTCTCTCTCTCTCTCTCTCTCTCTCTCTCTCTCTCTCTCTTTAACTGGAATGAATGCTGTTGAACGTTTTTAGTATCACAGCTTACCAGGTCTTCATTAATTTTAATATTTTGACTTCGTCCTTCTCAGTTGCTTGTTCCATGAAAATTGTTATTGGCTAAAAATAATATATATTCAGAGTATATATATATATATATATATATATATATATAAATTTATATATATATATAAATCTATATATATATATATATATATATATATATATACATATATATATATATATATATATATATATATATATATATATATATATATATATATATATATATATATGTATATGTATGTATGTATGTTTGCGTGCGTGCTTACTGCCGGCTCTATAAACAACCAGGTTAATTTATGAAGACACGCTTGTTAGGTTGCTATTCTGTCCTAAGCTTCGTAAAGGCTAGTTTCCCTCGGCCACTTCCTTATCTACTTATTAATCGGAGAATCTTCTTCTTATCTCGAGAAGAAGAATTCGCATCTTCTTTCCTTCTAGAGGATGCATTTCCCCTCCTTGCCCTCTTCTTTCTTCTCTCTTCTTCTCCTCTCTTCATTCTTCTTTTCCTTCAAGTCAGTCATCCTATATTTGGGTCTCAATGACAGAGAAACAATATCCAACCTCAAATCTCACATCAGTCGCTAATTGATTTACTATTAAAAAAAATCTTGATATCGCGAGATAAGGCTCGTGATGTGTGGGTATCATGAATCAATAAGGAAATTAAACAGCTTTGTCCGGGCACACGTATATGCCCGAGAGAGCAAAAAAAAAAAAAAAAAAACTCTATCACTGATAATGTATCCAGATAGTGCCATCACTATATATTCGCTTTATGATGAGTCCACGCATAAAGAAGTCGATATCTGTTAGCTTTTTCAATGTTATCGCCGTCTGCTGCTACTAGCTGGCTCGCTATCGGTCCTCTCCTGATTAAATCTTGGCGTAGGTTAGAAATTTTCGATTATGTTGGACGTACTGTACTTTTTTCGTTTCCTAGTTTTCATAGGTGTCTATGAATAAAAAGGAAATTGAGGACAGCCACCATATCAAATCGCCGTGGTGTACGATTTAATTTTTTATTTTGTCCATTTTGAAAGATCTGTTGCATTTCTTCGTTGACAAATTCGGTTCCCATTGCAAGACTTTTCTCAGTTCAACTTTATTACGCTACATTTGCTTTTCCCGTCTTTTCTGTTGTTTTGAAAGCTTTCGTTCATCCCTCAGAGGGATCTCTTCTCATTTTCCCTCTTCCCTCTTTCGTCAATATGTATCATCGTTTTAGTCCTATTCATCCTTCCGCACCCTCCATCCTTCATTTGTACCCTACGAATCTCTTTTAGCATCCTACATCTCGAGAGGCGTCTCATTTTATCTCTCGTAATCTGGGAGAATTTCCCTCTCGCTCAGAGATATTCATCTCGTGGACGAAACTCCGAGTTATAATTCTTTTTCGCCTAAAAAAGATCGACTCATAATTACGGCGAGGTTTTAAAGAAGGAGGAGAAGAGGGAATGGTGATAAAAAAAATGCACATGCCTTAGTTCTTTTGATATGGTTTTATTGCAAATATTGTTTTGTACTAAGGGTGAAGTCTGAGGAATTATTTAGAAAGTAAGTCATGATTTAGATGTTCCTGTTTTGTTTTTCATAATATACGAAGGTACAGGACACACATACTGCAGTATATACGCATAAACATATATATGTATATATATATATATATATATATATATATATATATATATATATATATATATATATATATATATATATATACTGTATATATATATATATGCATACACAGAGTACTCTCTTCTATTCAGTCTTTGCCATAAGTTTCTCCTTATCATAAAATATTTTCATTGATCTAAAAGTCTTTATTTTTTCTAGATCGCAACTCTCTTAATTTTATTAAAGCAAAATTGCACACTGCTTATCCTTTTTTATTAACTTTTTTTAATTAGGTCTTTTTTCAGATAAAGCAGAGATACAAGAATTTAATACCTGGCTGAATATATATATATATATATATATATATATATATATATATATATATATATATATATATATATATATACGTGTGTGTGTGTGTATACCACCAAATTGAAAACCACGAAACAAATTTATTGAGGCGCACCAAACACACACAAACACACACACACACACACACACACTTACACGCAAACTCCCATCAATTTCAAATACAGTCCGTATCACCGAAATTGTAGGTTTGGCGGCCGTCTCACCTATCTATTATGAAGTCACTATCTGTAATATCCATCATTGGTTACGTTCCTGCGTCCTGCTTATCGTTCGGTTTGCTTTGGTCGTTATCTCGTATCATCATCGTCATCATCATCATCATCATCCCCCCTCCTCTTCATTCTGCTTTCGTACGCTCTATATCGTTTTTTTTCGGGTTGGGGGGTGGGTGGGAAGTTTTATTGGGTGGGGAGGAGGGGTGGGTGTTTGTCCGGTCTACAAATACTCCTTATCTCTCGTCGAGTGGATTGGCTTGTTTGGGTCTACGTCAGATGTTTGTCTTCGATGTTTGTTTTCGATGTTCGCTTTCGATGTTTGTTTAAGACATCATGAGGGCGCAGTTTGTTCCGTTATCATCTCTTGAGTGCGTTTCCATTTCAATAATTTCTCGTGCGTTTGTTCGGGGTCTACGTCAGGTGTTTGTTTTCGATGTTACGAGGGCAGTGTTTGTTCCGTTATCATCTCTCGCGTGCGTCTCCGTTTCAATAATTTCTCGTGCGTTTGTGTACGTTAGTAAATGATCGGTATACTCCTGCCAAGAACTTTCGTAAATAATGACTTGTCATCCTCTGTGCTCTTGTATTCACGTGGATTACCTGTATGTTTATAACTGTCATCATATATGTGAATAATAATACTTTTGTTTTTACTTACACTGCCATTACAAATACTACAAGAAATTTAATTATCTTTCGAACAGTCCTGTGCTTAAGTAGGTCAAAATAATATAAATATTCCTATAATCAAACAAATGATCTTTTTTGTCTCTTACAACGCCATTTTTGATATTTAAAATATTTGAATTTCAATATTTAAAATATTTGAATTTCAATATTTAAAATATTTGAATTTTAATATTTAAAATATTGGAATTTTAATATTTATAAATGACTAACTCAAGTAGGTCAAAATAATATAAATATCCCTATAATCAAACAAATGATCTTTTTTGTCTCTTACAACGCCATTTTTTATATTTAAAATATTTGAATTTTAATATTGAGAAATGACTGACTCTCCTTCTCTGGCAATGAATAAAGCGTCCCTGCATCACAGAAAGCTGCAGTTTTCTCAAAGGCCGTTGCTCCTGAATGCAGCAACAATTGAAAATGTTCAACTGAGTCCTGCAGAATTCGACTTTAATCAGAGCAAGTCCTTTATGCAATTGCATTATATACGAGTATATATATCTGTTTATCTGAATTGTCTTTGGAATATGAACTGCTGCGGAGAAACAGCGGAATGTTTCCATTGTTATGCCAAAGAATGTCAAAATCAAGATCACTGCCGAGAGGTTTTGTAATATGCGAAAAGAATCCCGAAGTAGGAAAACAAAAAAAATATCGATCAGACTGATGCTCTAATACTTGTCGATTTTACCAATACGCAATTCTATTCCTATTCGCTTTTGTAGCCGATACCATCTCGCGCATGAAACCATTAACCAACAATGGACAGCTGTTAAGATCGATCTCATACGACTATCATATAGTTTTTTGACATGACGCATGATTCCGATGCATGATTCTCCACACGCAGATCGTTCTTGGGACTCCGACCGAGTCTCTTCTCCTCGCCCAAGAATCTATCAGATATTTCGGAGACGGAAACTAAATGATAAGTTCGAGGGCTCTGATAACCGCTTCTGGGTGTGTGATCACGGGCCCCTTGAATCGATAATGATACCCCGTGAAATATATAACATACATTAGGCGATTTTATCGCCACCTCCCTTCTACTTTACATTTCCGAAGGGCATTTATCAGGATCGTCACGCATTATCGATCAAAAAATTCTCCTCTCCATGACAAATGAAGTTGCCGAAGGCCATTTTTCTTGGCTCTTTTACAATCACGACTTCGTCTCGATAAGTAACTCGCAAAAACAAAGTATGAATTCTCGGAGCTTAAGGACTTACTGTTGATTCAAAGGAGACCAAGAGATTGAGAGATTATATGCTTATGTCGATTCTGCTGGACACGTTCCAGTCGAGTTCAGGTCCAGGACTTGAAATCTCTACCGTGATAGCTAGATGTTAAGTTTGTAACACGCGACGGTTTTATGAATTGGTAGCTAATTCACACCTTACTTTTTATATTCCAAAGTATTGTGCTACAGATACTCGCTAATATCAAGGGGCATGCACGGCTTAACATTTGAGAGTACACAAACGTCATGAGTGAATCATACTTGTTAGGGACAAATTCCCACACACACACACACACACACACACACACACACACATATATATATAATATATATATATATATATATATATATATATATATATATATATATATATATATATATATATATATATATATATAAATTAAAGAGGCTTAGGAGGACTTTAACATATTTCACAGAATTAAGTAAAAGCCTCTTTCCATTCCCCCTCTCTCTCTATCTTCTTTTCCTCCTCCTCCTCCTCCTCCTCCTCCTCCTCCTCCTCCTCCTCCTACTTCTTCATCTTCTTCTTCTTCTCCTCCTTATCGGACGAGGCTGCAATGCCGAAGACGACCAACGCATGCGCAAACATTTCATAAGCCTCTTTCCATCCTTCCTCTCTTTCTATCTTCTTTTCCTCCTCCTCTTCCTCCTCCTCCTCCTCGTCCCTCTTCTTCTTCTCCTTCTTCCTCTTCTTCTTCTTCTTCTTCGTCTTCTCCTTCTTATCAGACGAAGCTGCATTGGCCAAGACGACCAACGCATGCGCAAACATTTCATCAGCCTGCGCTAACTAGATTCGGGCCGCGTTGAATGATGATGAAGTAGCCAAGATAATGATTGGAGCCAGGCTATCACTGTAATGAATATTAAAAGAGCGCCGTAATTCATCTGCCTTCAGAAGGAGGGAAGGAATTATCACGGGAGAATCGGCGTTTCTTGATGAAGTATGATGTAATAGGCAGGATGCGAAGGGAAAAATGTTATTGCAATTATTATACCTGGATTTAGAGGAAAATATGGAAATCGCTGTACGCGATCTATCTCACTCAATTTGGAATAGGTATATGATAAAACGATGCTCTTAGAACAGTATGTTCATATATAAATCATCGGGAGTTTATTATAACGTCTTAGAATATTAGTGACTTCCGAGTTTGTTACATATGAACCCAAGAAGGGAGAAAATGAACGCATTGTATTCGTTATGTGTACAGATCTCTCGAATATTTTTGAGATGGCCAGTAGGCGAGATCCATGTTTAATCTTTTTGTTTGTTGCGTACACGCAAAGTTTGGTTCTAATAGGAAACAAGACTTGAAAGAAGGTAGTTGGCTGTGAGAACTTTTATATTGATTATACATTATCAGTATAAACATACATTCATATATATATATATATATATATATATATATATATATATATATATATATATATATATATATATATATATATATATATATATATATATAAAGAGAGAGAGAGAGAGAGAGAGAGAGAGAGAGAGAGATGGGCAAATGAAGGAACCCCAACATAAACTGATCCAAATTGGACATCGATTAAAACTACCGTAGTTGTCGCTAACAAAAAAACTTGTTTTTTACAAAAATCAAAGAAAACAATGACATAAGCAATATAGTTAGTGAAAATGATAGTGATTATATATTCAATTAAATATGGATGATAAAGATATCAATGTGAAAACGAAGCTTAACAACTTTCACAATGAAAGATGCATTGAGCTAATTAGAGTTTGTTGAAAACCCTTTCATTCAGGCTGTTGACTTTTGGGTGGTAATTCCGCAAAACTACCAGATAATAATATTAGCGACCGAGGGCGATATTCTCCTTCTTCCACAGTGCGGGTCCCGGGATCGATCCCCCGTAAATCAACCGGGAGGAGCATTAAGACGCTCCGAGAGCATCTCATGAACGTTGTTAACGCAAGAAGTTATCGCGGGAAGTGCTTAATGAATCAACTCGACCCGGCCCCAAATTCGCTCCGCATCGCCTATTCCGCATCCCCCGCCCCCCCGCCCCCGCCCCCCCTGGCGTTTAATGTTCCTCTCCCACCTTAAGTTTTACCTATTAATAAATTCTAATTGAAACCACAACGTGATCACTTATCCCACGGGGCTTTTTTTTTTTTTTTCTCGAGAAGCTGTTTCAGCCTAGTGGTTCCAGGGTTCCAGCAGGCCGACCAAAGGGGTCCCCAAGAGAGAGAGAGAGAGAGAGAGAGAGAGAGAGAGAGAGAGAGAGAGGTAATTTATGGCGCAATAAATCATACCGCAGGCATCAGTCTATAGTGGGTATTTGCCCGTAGATGCATTGCTGAGGGCAGCCGCAGAAGGCGACGGCTCGCACCCGTCGATACGGGGCGTTCGGTCCTTCCTCTGGAAGCTCGACTTCGACCTTCCGTTCGCTCGTGGCTTGACTTCCTCTTGGTTCCTGGAAATCAATTGCCAGAGCTACGTGTGTGTGTGTACTCTTATCGCGGTGATATATGGTGAGCCGTCGATAAACAAGAGACTGAGAGTGAAAGGAAAGTGGTCCTGGCAGACTTCCTTATTGAATTTTGAGTGGACTGGACGCGCGTATTCAAGCAAGACCTCTTTTCTCAGCTCTCTCTCTCTCTCTCTCTCTCTCTCTCTCTCTCTCTCTCTCTCTCTCTCTCTCTCGAAGCTTTCAGCCATTAGGGCATTGAATTCAGCTCGTTCATTTTATGAATGTTATTCTTTCGAAGGCTCTCATTTAATATGAGTTTTAAAAGTAGGAATTTAGAAGTGATTTTGGCTCGCAAAACTCGTCTTTATGAGACATACAGACAGACAGAAAGACAGAAAAATCCCTTTAGTATATTTACGAGAGACTTTTTATGTAAAACTATTTGAGAGAGAGAGAGAGAGAGAGAGAGAGAGAGAGAGAGAGAGAGAGAGAGAGAGATTTTTACCATGCAAGAAAAAGTGTACATATTAGTAGCATGCCGTTACACAACAAAGAGAAAAAAGAGAAGCCACTGTGGCGCAGAGAGAGAGAGAGAGAGAGAGAGAGAGAGAGAGAGAAACCCTTAGTCAAGTACGTAAAGCGAACATAAAGTCTAGGAGGGTAAATTGGCACTCATACCATATGAGCTTTTTTCGACGGCGAAACTGTTTCTTTTTGACATATTGCCCGAATGATTTATCGACCTATTCCAAACACTCAGTGCTTATAGTTGCTACGACTTTCAGCAGAGGTTTTCCAGTTTCCAGTTTCAGGGAGAAAGTTAGTTATTGGCGATTTCTCTCACAGGAGAAGTTTTCAAAAGTTAAAATGAACTCACAGAACGGGCGGCTTATTTTGACACTGGTCAACTTCGAAGAGACTGACGGATAAAATTTCCGATCTCAGTAGTAATGGAACAGAATGGGGAATAGAATTTTGATCAAAAGGACAAGCGCTGGGACCTATGAGGTCATTCAGCGCTGAAACGGAAACTGGCAGTAAGAAGGTTTGAAAGGTGTAACAGAAGGAAAACCTTTTTGTTGCACTGTGAAACAATTGTTAAGAAATTGTGGAAAGTAAGATGGAAGAAAGAGAATATGAACGGAGATACAGTAAAAGGAATGAAAGGGGTTGCAGCTGGGGGCCGAAGGGAAGCTACAAAGAACCTTAAGCATTGCTTACAGTGCACCGCATGAGGTGCACTGACTGCAATACTCTCCTACGGGAGAGACCGTTTATCCACCATCCCACGCAATGCAAAAATGGACAATTATGAAAATGATCTTCATCTTGATATTAGATTCATATCATTATAAAACCATATTTACCCAGTAAAAGTATTTTTTAATTTTTATAACTCCAGTTGCTTTGAGATGTATTATATATATATATATATATATATATATATATATATATATATATATATATATATATATATATATGTATTTATATATATATGTATTATATATATATATATATACTATATATATATATATATATATATATATATATATATATATATATATATATATATATATATATATATATATATATATATATATATATATAATCTATATATAACGCGTTCAGGCTACAACTCATACACGGGTAACGTTATCCGTTATGTAACAAACAGGTTGATTCTGTTCAGTCACGGGTCGTTACTTATCTTCAAAAGAAACTGATGTTTTTGTTTACCTTGAATCTTCCTCATCGTCTTTTGATTACCGTTTAATCTGTTACTTTTCTTATAAACGGTGTGGTTCTGCTCTCTCTCTCTCTCTCTCTCTCTCTCTCTCTCTCTCTCTCTCTCTCTCTCTCTCTCACAGTGTTCTTGCATTGTATGTTCATGAAGCTTTTTGTGAGGTCTTTCTTATCTCCTTTTAAACAGTTATACCTTTCTTATAAACGGTGTGTTCTACTCCTCTCTCTCTCTCTCTCTCTCTCTCTCTCTCTCTCTCTCTCTCTCTCTCTCTCTCTCTCTCTCACTGTTTTGTGTACCTTGACTCTTTCTCATTTTTCTTGATTACCGTTCAATCCGTTACTTTTCTTATAAACGGTATGGATCATCTGCCCTCTCTCTCTCTCTCTCTCTCTCTCTCTCTCTCTCTCTCTCTCTCTCTCTCTGTTTTTAAAATTACTCTTTCTCATCTTTTATAACCATCATTTAATTTGTTACCTTTTTTATAAACGGTACGGATCTACCCTTGCTCTCTCTCTCTCTCTCTCTCTCTCTCTCTCTCACTGTCTGTCTGTCGGTCTCTCTCTCTCTCTCTCTCTCTCTCTCTCTCTCTGTTTTTGTTGACGTTGAATCTTTCTCATATTTTTATAACTATCGTTTAATTTATTACCTGTCTTATAAACGGTACGGATCTGCCCTTGCTCTCTCTCTCTCTCTCTCTCTCTCTCTCTCTCTCTCTCTCTCTCTCTCTCTGCATCTTTCTTTTTGTGAGAACTTTCCCCTGACAATTAGACACAATCTTAGCAGCACTAATTCTATATTAATGGGGCTAGCTGTTTCGGAACAAATTGTGCACTTAATCACTGAGTGCTTTTAAAAATATAGCAAAGATCTCTGGAAGATTAAAAATATGAAGATATAACTGTCTTAAAAAAAACTGTGAAAAAATCATGAAAAAATGCTACTGCTACTTACTTTAAAACGAACAAAATATAACAAAACTGCTCTGGAAAAAATAATAAAAAATGGTACTGCTCCTTAATTTAACAGAGAAAAACTGCGCTGACAAAGTAATAAAAAATGCTACTGCTCCTTAATTTAACAGAAACAAAACATAACAAGCAGCTCTGAAAAAATAATAAAAAAATGCTAACGACCTCAATTTAAAACAAACAAAACGTAACAGAACAGTTCGGGAAAAAAATGCTGCTGCTCCTTAATTTAACGAAAAAAAACTTCTCTGAAAAAAATAATAAAAAAATGCTACTGCGCCTTAATTTAAAAGAAAGAAAACGTAACAAAACTGCTCTGAAAAAATGCTTCTGCTCCTTGATTTAAAAGAAAGAAAACGTAACAAAACTGCTCTGAAAAAAATGCTACTGCTCCTTAATTCATCAGAAACTAAAAAAAATCTATGAAAAAATAAAAAATACTACTGATCCTTAATTAAAAAACAAAGAAAACATAAGAAAACTGCGCTGAAAAATAATAATAAAATGCTAAGGCTCCTTAAATTAACAGAAAAAAAACTGCTAAAAAATAATAAAAAAATACTACTCTTCCACCATATAGGGGGATTCACAAACCACTCAGAATAGATCCCGTTCATAAGGCATCTTAAACATATTCTTATTGTGCTCCTTCTCGGGTATTCTCGCTTAATAAAGACGTGCTCATGCGTGACGTTATAGGCACAGTGCAAGTAAGCAGCCATTGACGGCGAGAGAATAAACAGAAATTCATTCTATTCTTATTTTGTATTCATTGAAAAGATGATGATTTTTGTGGGTGTCGTGAGAGGATGGATATGTATATATATATATATATATATATATATATATATATATATATATATATATATATATATATATATATATATATACAGTATATATATATATATTATATATACATATAAATGTATATATGTATATATATGTGTGTGTGAATGTGTGTGCACTTACATACTGTTTTCTATACATGTCTATTTAATCTATGACCAAAAATAAGCTCTGAAAGCTCAGAGAGAGAGAGAGAGAGAGAGAGAGAGAGAGAGAGAGAGAGAGAGAGAGAGAGAGAGAGAGAGAGAGAGAACCATTGCATGTGCTAAACTTAAATTATTCTCAAAAAAAAAAAAACTGGCATCAAGAGGCAGTATAAGCACTTTCATTTGTAACCAATGTCTAAGACACCTTTGACCCTCTATGCACTAAAAGAAATTTCTTTTTCCATAATTCAGGGAGATTTTTTTTAACACTTGTACAAGTGAATGTGACTGATTCATTAAGTGATTGCTATGAGCTTGTTCCTAAATGACTCTTGTTATGGGCTTCGTATCTTTCAGAAAGTTTTTTTTGCTCTAATAATTTACTGTGTAAAAGAAAAATAAAATACTTTTTAATATCTATATGTAGTCTTCAGAATAATGGAATTTCCGTAATAAGAATCATGAAAATACTAAAGATGGAAAAGTGATCTTTTTCCAAAAAACGACAAGCATCTTCTACTCAAACTTGAAAATACAAGTTCACTGTGATAAAAGAAAATGAATATTAAAATGCTTTCTTTTTGTTTATAAGTACTCTTCAGAATAATGCAAGTTCTGTAATAACAATAATCCTAAAAGTGTAAGTTCACTGTGGTAAAAGGAAAAAAATCTGAAATACTTTCTTTTTGTTTATAAGTACTTTTCAGAATAATGGAACTTTTGTAACAAGAAACATAAAACTACTAACAATGCAAAATTATCTTTTCCAGAAAAATTACCTGCAACTTCTATTCAAACTTGAAAATACAAACTCACTGTGGTAAAAAAAATATATATATGTATAAAATACTTTCTTTTTGTTTATAAGTACTCTTCATAATAATGAAATTCTTTGTAACAAGAAACAAAAATAGTAAAAATGCAAAAACGATCTTTTTCCAAAAAACGACCAGCATCTTCTACCCAAACTTGAAAATACAAATTCACTGTGATAAAAAAAAAAATCTAAAAAATCCCTTTTTGTTTATGAGTACTTTTCAGAATAATGGACTTCTCGTAACAAGAATCATAAAAAATACTAACAATGCAAAAATTATCTTTTTCAAAAAAAAAAAAAAAAAAAAATATAAGCAACTTCCACAGTCTTGCAAATTCAACGTAGGCTTGCAAAATTATCGAGAGAAATATTATCAGCGACACGTCCCCCCCGCCGTGTACATTTAATTCAATACGACTTCTAACATTTGCAAATGGACTTCTTATATGTACAGCGTTAAAAGGTTAATGTTGTAACCACTGGTTACTCCGTAAAGAATTCATGACTCGAGGAAGGGATTTATGCTGGTTGGGCGCTGTAGTGAACAAGGGCCGATGTGCATGAGTTGAGATTTGGCCAAGTCCGCTGACGTAGCGTTTGCATTAAAATACAAGTGAAAAATGCGCTGAAGTGTCTTCGGTCCGATCGAGTTTTCTGTACAGCGCATAATCAAGGCCACCGAAAATAGATCTATCTTTCGGTGGTCTCGATGTAATGCTGTATGAGGCGCGGCCCATCAAACTCAAACCACGAACCGGTGGTGGTCCGTCCTATATCGTTGCCAGAAAAACGATTATGGTTAACTTTAATCTTAAATAAAATAAAAACTACTGAGGCTAGAGGGCTGCAGTTTGGTATGTTTGATGATTGGAGGGTGGATGATCAACATACCAATTTGCAGCTCTCTAGCCTCAGTAGTTTTTGAGACCCGAGGGCGGAAAGAAAAAGTGCGGACGGACAGACAAAGCCGGCACAAGAGTTTTCTTTTACAGAAAACCAAAAAGTACATATAAAATAAAATAAAAAGGTAAAGGAAAAAGGAAGAGAAAAGTGCGGGAAGGAGAAGAAAATGACAGGGAAAGCATTGGTCCAAGTCCCTTCTATTTGCAAGCGAAATTCTTCTGCGGAATTTGAATATAAAATTTCAGGCCAAAGGCCGAGCGCTGGGACCTACGAGGTCATTCAGCCCTGAAAATAACGTCGAAACAATTGTTAGGAGCGGGTGGAGAGTAAGAAGGAAGAAAGAGAATATGAAAGGAGGTACAGTGAAAAGAATGAAACGGATTGCAGCTAGGAAGGCACGCTGCAAAGAACCTTAAGTAATGCCTACAGTGCACCGCATTAGGTACACTGACAGCACTATGGGGACGGTAATTTTTTGTCTGTGACTTGAAAAACAATATTGGGAGAGATTATCAATAAAAGTGCTTCAATTAACCTCTCCAGAGAGACATTGAAACCAGACTAAGAATTATTTTGTTTTATGGGACTTAAATAAACGTAAATACAGCATCACCTATATTTAAACAAGCAAAATAATAAAAAAAATATATATACGCAAATCTACAAGAGTCACCTCGCGTAAGGAAACTCCAAAAGAAAACGCAAGAGAAATAGAGAGAAATGAAAAAAATGGGCAACCAACATCAACACACAACAGTTACGTCAGACATAACTCGACGATTTTTGCCAGAAATTTCATTTTATCCCTTTGCAAGAATGCGATTGTTGGGGGATGGGTGGGGGCGAATACAGGCATGTTTCTCCCCGTGGGTTGGGGGGGGGGGGGGGGCGGTGTGTGGGCCATACCCTCCTGGGAAATTACAAATTTCTCTCACCACCTCTGATTGCGAGCTTGACCAACATTGGAGGAGAATGTCTCTTTGGAGAATGAGAGAATTTTTGTGTTTTTTTTTTTGTGTGTTTTATAAGAGATAAAGCGGGACGGAAGTATGTTGCATATTGGTTGTAAAATATGAGAATGAGAGAGAGAGAGAGAGAGAGAGAGAGAGAGAGAGAGAGAGAGAGAGAGAGAGAGGAATGTCTCTTTGGAGAAGGTCTAATGCGAGAGAATGAGAGAGATTTTTTTTGTGTTTTTTAAGAGATAAAGCGAGACGCAAGTATGTTGCATGGTGGTAGTAATATGTTGCAGAGAGAGAGAGAGAGAGAGAGAGAGAGAGAGAAGTGGGTAGCATGGGTGTAGCCGGGAAATACGTAAAAATGCATTAAAAAGTGTCACGAGCCATTACATTACATTCCATTACATGTGCTGGTTAATTTTTATTTACTTTCGTGTAGAACTTTTTCCTTTTGTACAGAACGAACTATTCCCTTCTCTCTCTCTCTCTCTCTCTCTCTCTCTCTCTCTCTCTCTCTCTCTCTCTCTTTACTTTCTTTTTTTACATTCTGGACGAGGCATCTTCTCCATCTCCATCTTTTTCTCGCCTTCTCCATCTCCACCATTTTCTCTATTTTTCGTTGGCGAGTTTGGAAAAACGAAAAAAAAAAAAAAAGGGGGGGGTTGGAAATGCGATAGAACCGCCGTCTTCCATAATTACTTTTTACAGCTATCGCTACTTAATTTGACTTAACGTGTAATTAATCAGAGCCAGTGTGTAATTAAATTTTCATACTCTACCGCCATCGTCTCATTAAGGGGAGGGGGGGGAACAGCCAGGTCTCATTACTGGAAAGGCTTTATCACGACTTCATGTTTTCTCCGATGACAAAAGTGGCGTGGAGGTGTCGATAAATAGATCCCTCACAATTAAAAAGGAACGTGAGAGAACGGACTGGGAGAGAGAGAGAGAGAGAGAGAGAGAGAGAGAGAGAGAGAGAGAGAGAGAGAATTATTACCGGAGATGATTTGAGCAGATGCGAATTGTCCCTTTATTGATTTTTTCGCTTTCCGTTCTGTATGCCGTATTTGTCTTGATTTTCGATTTTCATTTTTGTTCTTTGTAACTGTAGCCTGTATTTTCTTTAATTCTACATTTTTGGTTTTCATTCCTTTCTTTGTAATCCTTTTATAATTTTTACTTACTCCAGAAAAAACAGTGTAAAATTCTTTACATTTACGCGCGTGAGTGATATATCCAAATAATTTTTTCAATGAAAAAAGTCAAATGTTAAGTATTTGATAACTACACAATTTTTGCATATTAGTCTAACTGCTCGTAGCTCTAAGAAAATAGTACTTCAAAACTGTGCTGGAATATCTCTGAGAGATTTCAGAATGACCCTCAAGAAAGGTATTTATGGCATTCTTAAATTAATCTTGTATTGATTGCTTCTGATTTATATTTATGCATTATTATGAATCCTCGCCACCCAATTTTTAACCTATAAATTCAGTGAATTCTAAACCTACAGATTAATATCTCATTCTTCCTCCAAATACCTATGAATTGTACCCTTATCTCCTAGTTGCCACACTAAGTAACCAAACCATTTCAAGTAATTTTTAGTCATCTTTTTACGTACAGTAAACTTTTTACCACTTATCCATATGTCCATATACTATATATATACATACATACTGTAAATATATATACACATGTACACTCACAAAAGTAAATGTCTTCTGAAAACATTCCAGATTTGCTGGAAAGCTACAAAGTACTCGCTGCCCCATGCAAATCCTTACCAATCGGTAAGGGAGAAAGAAACCCACCTTGCATCACAGTCCCAAAGCCTCGCTGAAACTTCGCATACAAAGGAACTTCATTAGCATACTGCTTCCCCTTACAAAAAAAAAACTCTACTTCTGACTTGCATTTGAAAGAAAGTCATTACTTGCTAGGCATTTGGGAATATTCCCTTTTAAAGGCTAGCTTTCCATAGGATTCCAAAATGTATCATTAAGACTTTCGTCGAGTCGTGATTATGGATATGGTCAGTTCCCCGTTACCATGAGTGGGATCGTGCAGGGTAAGAATCCCTTACTATTTTGATTTGAGTTGGGTTTTTCTGTTCGTACGTCTGTTGGTAGGTAGGACTGTGAAATTCCGTTTGTCGATGTTTATGAAAATTTCACCAAAAGGTAGGCCTAGTGACTGATAACCATTAAAGAGATTTTTGGGAGGTTTTCCCCATTTTAAGGGCCTAGGACCCTTGTTACATTACTCAGCCTCGGCGGAGGATTGCAATCTCCAACTAGTTCCTAGGTGTAAATTTACGTATCTATAAGCTTCTTTTTCTTCCTCGTGCAGCTACAATTGTCGAACGTCAGCCTCTGGTCTTTGACGCCGTTTTGCTGCAACACCCTTCATTCATCATCGTTTCAGAGGGCAGAGTCTGAAGACTGCCGAATGAATGGCCTCGTTTTCAAGATGCAGGAGATGACGCCTCTGTTCAAAGGTTTCTTTGCCACTTGTACATATTTGCACAGGCAGCTGACACCAGTACGTATGAGAGGCGTATTTAAAAGATCCTTTTTCATCATCTTCTTCTTCTTCTTCTTCTTCTTCTTCTTCTTCTTCTTCTTCTTCTTCTTCTTCTTCGGCTGATTCATCTTGCGCTCCGCGAAAGGCAATCTTGTGAGTATTCTCTCTCGATGGAGATATACTGTACAGCAGGGAGCCTCCATCCCACGCTTTCCTTATCTGTCTTTGCATTGCTGCTTTTATTTATCATCTCCTCCTTCCCCCATCTCTACCTCTTCCCCCTCCCCCTCTTCGACCCCCGCTATCTCTCTCTCTCTCTCTCTCTCTCTCTCTCTCTCTCTCTCTCTCTGTCATAGTGGCTTCTTTTTCTCTCTCTTGAATAAAGACATATTACTAATGTGTTCTCTCTCGCCCTCTCCACATGGTGTAAAGGTCTCTCTCTCTCTCTCTCTCTCTCTCTCTCTCTCTCTCTCTCTCTCCATCGTAGTGGCTTCTCTTTCTCTCTCTCTCTCTCTCTTGAATAACTTGTTACTAATACGTTCTCCCGGGCTTACTCTCCACATGGTAAAAAAAACATCTCTCTCTCTCTCTCTCTCTCCCCGCCTTCCTTCCCTTGATGGCAACAGTCGGTGATTGTGTTTATGCGTTTATGGTCTATTTGTCTTTCTGTCCGATTGTTGGTTTGCATAAGTTTGCATTCAACCATCGTCCCGTTAGGACTCATGAAGGAGAAGAAGAAGAAGAAGAAGAAAAGTCTCTCCCATCCCGTTTATGATTCACTGTTTGAATTTCCTCCTTCGAGATAACTCGGAATACGTTAAAAATGGATTTTTCCTCCACTTTTTATTATTTTATTATCTCTCTCTCTCTCTCTCTCTCTCTCTCTCTCTCTCTCTCTCTCTCTCTCTCCGTGGCATGTTTTACGATCTCTTCCCTCGGCCGGATTGAGCACAGAGTGTCGGTGATGCAAGTCTGAGTTTTGCATTTAGAATTATTGCCATTCCTCCCCTCCTCCCTTCTTCCTTCCTTCCTTCCCTCCCTCCCCTCCCCCCACTCCCATCTTTCCAAAAAGGAATGGAGCGTAGCAAAAAAAATTCTTACTTTTAAAAATGATACAGAAAATGTTACAAAACGCCATAAAGCTTTGTGAACCTTTATGGAGAGAACATACCGATAACTCTTTCAAAATTGCTGTGGGAGTTTTCAGTTAATTAAATTATCATAGAAACTTGTTACTGATTATGTTGCATTCAAATTCAGGAGGATTATATTGCTCAATCCTCTCTGGTGAGGAATGTTGATTGAACTGAATATATGTAGAATTTAGGCCAAAGGCCAAGCACTGGGACCTATGAGGTCATTCAGCGCTGAAACGGAGATTGACAGTAAAAGGTTTGAAAGGTGTACCAGGAGGACAACCTCGCAGTTGCACTATGAGTCGATTATTAGGAGAGGGTTGAGGAAAGTAAGATGGAAGAAAGAGAATATGAGAGGAGGTACAGTAAAAGAAACGAAAGAGGTTGCAGCTAGGGGCCGAAGGCACGCTGCAAAGAATCTTAAGTAATGCCTACAGTGCACCGCACGAGGTGCACTGGTGGCACTAACCCCCTATGGGGTGGTGAGGAATGTGCGCACCACAGAAATAGTCAAATTTTCTTAAATATTTTGTGTTTTAAAAATAGTTTTTTTTTTTTTTGGAAAAACACCGAACTGTCATTTCAAAAAAAGCTACAAAAGTCCAGTGACTTCTGTATCTTCTCAATGAAATGTCTAAGACGAGTGTAGATCTGAATGCAATAAATCTGGAGGCCTTGAGTGAAAGACTTTGCATGGGAAACCATTCCTGACTATATTAGGAAATCCTGTGAGTGGAGCAAATGCAAGACAAATAAAAAAAAACATGAAGCCAGTTTGTTCCTGACCTGGCATCCCGTTAACCAGTCTAGAAATTATATATATATATATATATATATATATATATATATATATATATATATATATATATATATATATATATATATATATATATATATATATATATATATATATATATATATATATATATATAAATATATATATATATATATATATATATATATATATATATATATATATATATATATATATATATATATATATATATATATATATATATATATATATATATATATATATATATATATGTACACACACATATATCTCGCACAAAAGCTTTCATTATATTTTCGCCACACCTCAGGCTGAATTAATTCACAGAACACCTCCCACGCTATATAAAAGAACGTAAGAATCCTCTACGAATTCGTTTTATACTCGTTTTATACCCGTTACAATACAAAAGCATATTCAACACGCCAACCTGGAGTATCATACCAAAGAAGTTCTATTTTGATATTTTTAAAATACAGATAAAATAAGAGGTTAACAGAGGATTCTATCTCCAGATAAAGAAGATATCGTTAGTTCTAAGGAGCTTCTAGAACGGCCCTAATAAAGGATCGTCTTGAAGAAATGAAAAAAAAAATGTGTATGATAAAAACATGGCGTTCCCTTATAAGGTGGCCCTACATGAAGCTGGCTTGGATAATAAATAAGATAATGTTGAGTGTATATATGTATGAATGTATATATGTTTATATACATACATACATAAATATACTGTATATATATAGTATATATATATATATATAAATATATATATATATATATATATATATATATATATATATATATATATATATATATATATATATATATATATATATATATATATATATATATATATATATATATATATATATATATATATATATATATATATATATATATATATGGTGCGTGCACATGAAAATAGCCTTACAAAATATTTAAAGACATTTATATTGCGTTCTGAATATGGCTATGAGTGTCAATGTGTTTTATGTGTGTGTTTATTAAATAATATATATATATATATATATATATATATATATATATATATATATATATATATATATATATATATATATATATATATATATATATATATATATATATATAGAGAGAGAGAGAGAGAGAGAGAGAGAGAGAGAGCTGAAGATGACGGCGAGAGGTCTGCCTATCACACTCCGAAAAATACTTTCTTCCAAACACCACAGAACATTTAGATCTAGCGTCGTGGCCTGGAAGTTTTCCGCCCTTAATGATCGACACAGATAGAATCGTTTATAAAAAGTGGCTTTATGCTCAAGCTGCCATTTATGGAGGATAAAAGAACTGTTCCCCGGGTTCACCTGTATATCATAATTCACCGATGCGCCTGACACGTAATATTCAAAGGTGTACTCTCTCTCTCTCTCTCTCTCTCTCTCTCTCTCTCTCTCTCTCTCTCTCTCTCTCTCTCTCTCTCTTTTCAAACTCTCACTCTCTTATTCTCTCTCCATATCTATCTATATATATATCTACACACACACACACACACACATCATACACAACACACACACATATATATATATATATACATACATATATATATATATATATATATATATATATATATATATATATATATATATATATATACACTACACACACACACATATATATTGATGGATCAATTCACCTTCTCGGGGTTCACCTCGAGAAAGAGAGAGAGAGAGAGAGAGAGAGAGAGAGAGAGAGAGAGGCTTGTGAACATTTTTTGGAACATTTCATCTTACCGGGATCCACCTCGAGAGAGAGAGAGAGAGAGAGAGAGAGAGAGAGAGAGACAGAGAGAGAGAGAGAGAGAGAGAGAGAGAATACGTACAGCACAACTGCAGCAGAATTTTACACTAGAGGAAAATCGAGAATTTTTTTGTTACACTGGAAGTGAAAAACATTTGTAAAAGTTGCAGGAAAAGCAAGTGGGGAAATTCCACACTGTAAAATGAGAGAGAGAGAGAGAGAGAGAGAGAGAGAGAGAGAGAGAGAGAGAGAGAGAGAGAGAGGAAGGAAAAATGGAGAGGAATAGGTGCTGCTAATTCCCCGTATCTGAATATCTGTTTCAGCGTATTTCTCGCTCCAGTTGTTTTAATGGTCTCTGTTGTCAGTTATAGTGGAAAAATGGTTACGTTCGATCCATAAAGAAGAAGAAAGTTGAAAAGAAAGAAGAAGAAGAAGAAGAAGAAGAAGAAGAAGAAGAAGAAGAAGAAGAAGAAGAAGAAGAAGAAGAAGAAGAAGAAAGATCCAATGATCTCAGAGCGGTAAAAATAATTTTGATGGATTCTTTTCAATGACAGGGAGAGGAGAAATTTTATGAGGTTGATTTTGAAAAAATAAAAACACAATTTACAATACTTACACTGTTTGATACAAAGGAGCCAGATTACATAGGGAAGTATTACGCGCCTACAAGCGCGCCCACACTTAGACGCGCATTTATGTCTGCATTATATATATAAAAATATGCTTAGTATTGGAATGAGTGATACCTAAGATCTTGCCTATCTTGGAAACATGCCTTTAAAAGGCAGGATTCTCTCTCTCTCTCTCTCTCTCTCTCTCTCTCTCTCTCTCTCTCTCTCTCTCTCTCTCTCTCTCTCTCTCTCTCTCTCTCTCTCTCTATATATATATATATATATATATATATATATATATGTGTGTGTGTGTGTGTGTGTGTGTGTGTGTGTGTGTATGTATAAGTGTGTGTTGACAATATGTATGATTCCAAATTTCCCACTTTCTATCTCTCTATCTTTCTTTATTTCTCTCTCTCTCTCCCTATATATGTATATATGTATGTATATATATATACATACATACATACATACATACATACATATATATAATATATATACATGTGTGTATGTGTATGTATAAGAGTGTGTTGACAATATGCATGATTCCAAATTTCCCACTTTCTATGAAGAACTGTGCCCACCACAACGTAAATGAGTAAACGAGCACCCACCTCTCAATCCGTCGCCTGACAACCGTTGGAAGAGAGCTGCCTATCTTCGCCAGGGGAGAATGACGATCACTCAACGATCACTCAACGATCATTCACAGGCGATCAATCAGCCGTTAAAAGGAGTCGCGGTAATAAGGTTAATGAGACAAGATAAACGACGTGAGAAAAAGCGCGGAGGGAAACCAAAACCTCTGATACGCATATTAATGGACAGACTATTTACGGAGGAATGACAGGGCTATTAATTAGGAGGGGACGGGGGTTGGACAGGAGAGATTGCTGCCAATGCCCGTGCCCCGCCGAGATCAAAACAGGGCAATAGAAGGTCGATGACACCTGGGGACACCTTTTGACATATCCGGCCGGACGCAGGCACGGAAGACCAATGTAAACAAAGTCTATGGACCGTCTAAAGTTACCCTGGGTCATAAAGCGTCAGCTGATGTTGTTGTTCGCTGAATATGTCGACCAGTTTTGTATTTTGGCTGAGCGTTAGAGCCGTTGGGAGGGGAAATAGGAAGTAGGAAATTGTCAAAACGATATTTACTTTTTATTATTGTATGGTACTGTAGACTAGCTTGTCAAAAATGATTTACAAACTGAAAATAAATACACACACACATACACACACAAACATTCATTTATTATTGTTTTACACCAGGTAAGGGGTCGGTAATCCTGCCGCAGACGAAGCACTTATCACTTATAAGTTATTTCAGAATGTATAGTGAACTGCATATTGAATGATATATGCTGCTTAATATGGGTATAAGTCATAAAATTTTATATATATATTTTATATATATATACATATATCTGTATATATATATATATATATATATATATATATATATATATATATATATATATATATATATATATATCTATATCATATATATATATTATATATATATATATATATATATATATATATATATATATATATATATATATATATATGTGTGTGTGTATGTGTGTGTGTGAGAGAGAAATAGAAACGTCAGTGAAAGTATAGATTAATCAGTTGTCAAATCGCCTTGCGAAGAACACGAAAAGCACACAGAGAGGAAAAGCAAAGGCAAATAAAGGGAGCCTTAATGTAGAACACGTCAAGAATGAACACCAGCCGTTGAGAGAAAAAAAAAAAAAAAGAAAAGGAAAAACTAAAACTAATATATATATATCTATATATATATATATATATATATATATATATATATATATATATATATATATATATATATATATATATATATATATATATATCGGCCTCTTATCACACGATATTAGTAATGTGTTCAAAATAACGATGCTGATTTAGTCACTGTTAATTCGCACAATATAAGGCTAATTTAGGTCAGAACATATTCAGTCGAAAATATATCCTTACTATTTCAGTTCCATAATTCTTTTAATTTAGAAAATATTACTGCATCGTCACCAACGTTATATATTTTTATCACCTTCAACCATGGAAAAATGATAACGTCAAACAAAGGCTACAAGTATCTGAGCAGAAAGGATGACGTAGAAGTAAAGAAATGATAAAATAAAAAGATGAAATAGAAAGAAATAAAAAATAAGACGAAATGACCGAGGGGAATAAGGTAAAACG
>NC_089755.1:55619297-55624297 GCF_040412425.1 Macrobrachium rosenbergii | reverse complement strand
TGGAGCAACAAAAAGAACAGCTAATTGGCACCGTAGCTTACCGTTGCGTGGGAGGTTAAGTAGGATTTCTTTTGGGGGGGGCGGGGTGGGAGTGGAAGGGGAATGCCTCTGGGTTTCTAAGGGGGGGGTGTGTGTGGAAGGAGACTGCCTCTGGGGAAGGGGGAGATGGAGGGGAGGGGAGGAGAATGCCTTAGGGGAGGGAGGGGAGGGGAGAGGGGAGGGATTTGGGAAGTGGTCACAGGTAGGAAACATGGAGGAGGGTGAGAGAAAGGGCGAGAACGAGGTATACGTTGTGGGAGGGGTGAGGGTGAGGGGGAGGGGGAATTTAGGGGGGTGAGGAGAACTGGGCAGCCCACCTGGCTACACCGTTTGTTCAGCCCCGGAGAGTCACTGAAGCGCAACCGGCAGGTGAGACTGAGTAGCTTCTTCTGGCACTTCTTCTTCTTCTCCTTCCTCTTTTTCTTCCTCTTCCTCTTCTTCTTCTTCTTCTCCTTCCTTTCCTTCTTCTTCTTCTCCTTCTTCTTCGTCTTCCTTCCTACCTTTCCTCTTTTACTATTCTTATTTTGTTTTGGCCTTCTACTTTTTAATTTGTTATTCTATATTCTTTTGAGAGAGTGGGGGGAGTCTTCTTCTTCTTCTTTTTCTTCTTTTCCTTCTTTTCCTTCCCCTCTTCTTCTTTTCCTTCATCTTCTTCCTCTCCTTCTTCTTCGTCTTCCTTCCTACCTTTCTTCTTTTGCTATTCTTATTTTGTTTTGGCCTTCTACTTTAATTTGTTATTCTATATTCTTTTGAGAGAGTGGGAGTCTTCTTCTTCTCCTTCTTCTTTTTCTCCTTTTCCTTCCTCTTCCTCTTCTTCTTCTCCTTCATCTTCTTCCTCTCCTTCTTCTTCGTCTTCCTTCCTACCTTTCTTCTTTTACTATTCTTATTTTGCTTTGGCCTTCTAATTTAATTTGTTATGCTATATCCTTTTGAGAGACTGGGAGTCTTCTTCTTCTTCTTCCTCTTTTTCTTCCTCTTCCTCTTCTTCCTCTCCTTCTTCTTCGTCTTCCTTCCTACCTTTCCTTTTACAATTCTTATTTTGTTTGGCCTTTTACTTTTTAATTGTTATTCTATATTCTTCTGAGAGAGAGAGAGAGAGAGAGAGAGAGAGAGAGAGAGAGAGAGAGAGAGAGAGAGAGAGAGAGATATGCGATCCTGCTTTGTTGTACCATTACTTCCTCTCTTTCTTAAATCTATTTCGACTTTCCTACCTTCATTTTTGCTTCTCATTTTTTTTTTTACTTTACTTCCTTATTTTCTCATCACGTTTTATATTTATTCTTCTTTCTATACTCTTTGCTTCTTTCCGTGAAAGAGTTTTTCCATAACAAAATAGGAAAGTTCTCAAGTTCTCACTGATTAGAAAATTAGAGGTATGATAGCGTCAAATGTCTATTACTACTACTACTAATGATAATACTGCTAGTAATGATAATTATGATGATAATCATTGCTTCATCACTAGGCCATATGCAGTACAGTGTACATGTACCACAAAGATAGTACAAAAAGCACATTTAGATACAAGATGAATTTGTTCATTAAGACGCTTGATCGATATCTAAACGGAAGCAATGATTTTAGGGCTAACTCTTTATTTGTTTATTGTGACTGATGTTATAAAATAAGAAATTGTAAAGGAAAGGGTTTCCTGAATCTATAATCTTACTGCTTTCAGGGAAGGAGTTAACAGCTTACTGACATAGCAGGATGCCACTCCTTTTTTTTTTTTTCATTTTTAGTTTTCTGTAAAAGAAAACTATTGTGCCGGCTTTGTCTGTCCGTCCGCATTTTATTCTGTTCGCACTTTTTTTGTCCGCCCTCAGATCTTAAAGACTACTGAGGCTAGAGGGCTGCAAATTGGTATATTGATCATCCATCCTCCAGTCATCAAACATACCAAATAGCAGCCCTCTAGCCTCAGCAGTTTTTATTTTTATTTAAGGTTAAAGTTAACCATGATCGTGCATCTGGCAGCGATATAGGAAAGGCCACAACAGGACCGTGGTTAAAGTTTCATGGGTCGCGGCTCAAACAGCAGTATACCGAGACCACCGAAAGATATATCTATTTTCGGTGGCCTTGACTATACGCTGTAGCGGCTGTACAGAAAACTCGATTGCGCCGAAGAAACTACGACACATTTTCTACTTGTTTCAATTCGGGCCTGGGCTGCATTAGGACATCTGAACAGAAACTTTACTGAGGAGAGGTTCTCCCCAGAAAATACTTGAACCTTAAAAATCAGCTGAGAACCTGAAAATCGAACCTCCCTCGACCGAAAGCTTCGAGGAAGAAGATTTTTCCATCGAGATCCGATCGAAGATACGACTGTAAAAGGAGACCTTTGCGTCTCGATGATGATAGTTACATATAAACAAAAAAAAAAAGTCTTTTAAAAAATGGAATAAGCTCAGAATCTTGCACCTCCGGACTGATAAACCTCCGAAGCGTCTCTGAGACTGACGAACGACCCTCAGGTTGAAGGATTGATTGACTGACAGGCCTTAATCATCTGAGAACAAGCAAATAATTTGGTCGATTTTATTCTCGGGCCGAGTTCGATCTATCTTTCTGAAAGCAAGCAATCGAGAGAGGAGGAGGAGGAGGAGAAGGAATCAAGCGGCCTCTCTGCCTCCATCACAACAACAGCAGCCCTCCAGCGGGAGGTAACAGTGCCTGCAGAGGCCCCGAGAAGGATTGCTGTCTATCAATCATACATTTCCAGACTTGCAACATGAATAAGAACCACAAAGTGCTTGCGAGGCGGTGGATAACATCTGAGTTGTTTGCTCGCCTAAGTACTGTTTGGTTACGAGAAATTGAATAGGATGACAGCATGATATTCCCGTGGGACGAGTGATATCCTCACTGGAGATATAAATATAAGTATATATATATATATATATATATATATATATATATATATATATATATATATATATATATATACATATGTAAAGGTTTCTTACGTCTGTTTCTCATTTTTATTGTTTTGTGGCAATTAGTAAGTTAACAGACTTTCGTAGCTATTTTCTTCAATTTAATCACATTTTAAATTTATATCTATATATATATATATATATATATATATATATATATATATATATATATATATATATATATATATATATATATATATATATATATGTATATATATTTCAGTTTATTCACAAACAACTAATACATTTTTTTTTTAGAAGAAAGTCAGGAAAAACTATTACAGTAAGTACTTCATTTGAAACCAGACACCCACGCACGCATATATAAACACACACACACACACACATATATATATATATATATATATATATATATATATATATATATATATATATATATATATATATATATATATATATAATTGCATGTATGAACACACGTTCAGTGAGAGAGAGAGAGAGAGTGAGATAGAGAGAGAGAGGAAAGGAGTCTCATATTCACATCCTGAAAGCAATGTGTATCAGAACCCCCCCTCATTTGGATGTAAAATAATGCTAACATATTCATATGTTGTTAGGCTCCATCTTGTTTACTCGCCCGAGATAATGTAGAGAACATGAGATTGTTTTTAATCTATGAAATTACCGCGGAAGAGCAAAATGCAATTCCCGTGTATTCATCTGCTTGCATACTAAAGAGATGTATGAAATTAATATTTCTTTTATGGAGTTTACCTTTGGTGTGCAAAGCGGTTCCTCTCGTTCAAAGAACAGATTGGGAATGAACTTCATTCTGAGATACTCTATTGGGAGTGAACCTAATTCTAAAATGCTTTGTTGGGACTAAACTCCGTTGGGAGTAAACCTAATTGGAAGTACAACTAATTCTAAGATACTCTGTTGGGAGTGAGCTTAATTCTACAACACTCTTTTGGGAGTAAATCTAATTCTAAGATACTCTCTTGGGAGTAAACCTAATTATGAAATATTCGTTTGGGAGTAAACCTAATTCTAAAATACTCTTTTTGGAGTAAACCTAATTCTAAAATACTCTGTTGAGATGGAACAAATTCTGAAATACTCTATTGGTGGTAAGTAAAATTTTAAAATATTCTTTTGGGAGTAAACCCAATTCTAAGATACTCTGTTGGGAGTAAAATTAATGATGAAATATTCGTTTGGGAGTAAAACTAATTCTAAAATATTCTTTTGGGAGTAAACCTAATTCTAAAATACGCTTCTGAGGTAGAGAAAATTCTGAAATACTCTATTGGTGGTAAGTACAATTTTGAAATACTCTTTTGGGAATGAACCTTATTCTAAAATACTGTTTTTGCGACTTGCAAAAGAATACGCCTACGCAAGAGCAGGCTAGTTCTCTCTCTCTCTCTCTCTCTCTCTCTCTCTCTCTCTCTCTCTCTCTCTCTCTCTCTCTCTCTCTCTCTCTCTCTCACAACAAAGGACAAACGAGGAAAGTTGCTTAGTTCAATTCTCTCCCTCTCTCTCAACAAAGGACAAACGAGGAAAGTTGCTTAGTTCAAATCTCTCTCTCTCTCTCTCTCTCTCTCTCTCTCTCTCTCTCTCTCTCTCTCTCTCTCTCTCTCTCAACAAAGGACAAACGAGGAAAGTTGCTTAGTTCAAAGTTTTCGGTTCAGTGATTAGAGAGTTTCGGCTCTTCTTCACTCGCCTTCATAATGCGAGAGAACTCCTTCGCTTTACTTATTACCCTTATTTACAAGTCTCTCTCTCTCTCTCTCTCTCTCTCTCTCTCTCTCTCTCCTCCCTCCTCTCTCTCTCTCTCTCTCGAGCATACGCTTTCTTCCACCTCCTTCCAGGTTTGTGTTATAGCTATATTTACATAGATTTTTTTTCAAGAGTTAAAAGCCATGTTAGTAAGTACGTGAAGAAGTACATGCATATATTATATGTATATATGTGTGTATGTATATATATATATATATATATATATATATATATATATATATATATATATATATATATATATATATATATATATGT